>NW_024346062.1:12956484-13187826 GCF_902729225.1 Pteropus medius
TTATTGCTATTTAATATCCATGATTTGTTTGTTTGCTGTAAGTTTTCAATGTTCTGAGAGCAAGATGTTTGGGAATAGAGAAAATTCTGAAGAACAGATCAGAGAAAAAGCAATGTCAAAGTTGTGTTAATGGCCTGACCTGAATCAACCAAACAGGAGAAATTAGCATTAGGAAATAAACAATTTGCTCTACCATTTTGGGCTTTCCTCCCTCGGTTTCCCTATAGACTGCCTAATATAACATCATCTACCATTTTCAGACCTTGGCATAGTGTAGAAAATCAAGGGCAAGATTGAGAACTCAAGTGTCTACGTTAAGAAGATAATAGGGCTCGCCAATGAAATTAACAAAACAAGAGTGATGTTGGAACAAATGAAGGGCCCAGCAACTTTGAAGGTAACTACACCATCTTTCTCTATTGATGCCACATGGAGTGCATACCTGGATAACAACTTCATGCTCTGTGGGATGCTGCTGATATATGGGGTGGGCCTATTCCCTAAACCCCTTCCTTACTTCAGACTAAATCATGCTAAAACAGGCTTAGTCTGATGTCAGCCTGGAAGAAAACACAAAGGCCCACCTTACGGAGCTGACAGCAATATTGTTATTTACTTAGCCATGTGGATCACAGTCTGTCTTTCAGTTTGAGGAGCGGAGGAAGGGAGTGGGAAGGGTGATAAAAACTTGGGAATCAATTTGAAAATATATC
Source organism: Pteropus medius (assembly GCF_902729225.1). Lineage (NCBI taxonomy): Eukaryota > Metazoa > Chordata > Mammalia > Chiroptera > Pteropodidae > Pteropus > Pteropus medius. The sequence continues at coordinate 12,957,198 of NW_024346062.1, forward strand.
TCAAATTGGAGATGGCCATTGGTTTAATTGGATAAAATAAGTGCTTCAGAAATAGCTGGTTTATATATATATGCATTTAAATTTCTGCGTTTAAAACAAAGTAGGATGGGCATAAATTGAGACTATGATGTACTTTGTGGGCTGGCCCTAATCAAGCAGATGGATGTTGTGGGCTTGAATCCCGATGTATGTTTTACAGCTGTGTGATGTTGTATGAGTTACTTAACCTCTCAGATTCTCAGTTTCCCCATCAATAAGATGGAGATATTGCCTACTTGACAGTGTTGACGTGGGAACAGAATGAAGTATGTATATAAAGCAACTGGCACATTAGTAGACATTAAATAAATGTTTCCTTCTCCCTCTAATTATTTTTTTTTCCTTAAAGGGTAACATTTTCCTTTGATGCCTAATTTCTCTTATTTTCCTTTCTTTATCCTGGAGTTTGTACTTAGAGGCCCAATTATCATTCACTTCATTCACATCACCTCCCCATTTGAGCAGTATTCTGTTTAGCCCAGTCTCAGTCCATTCTTTTTATTAATTTATTCAATAAATATTTATTGAATGCCAACTACATATCAAACTATTCTAGGCTCTGGGAATATAGTGATGAACAAGACAGCACCAAACAAACATAAGTAAACAAAGAAGAAAAATAGCAGAAAGTAAAAAGCGCAATGAAGAGACTCAAGACCAGTGGTTGGGAAGGGCAGCTCTGAGGATGAACTTCATCTTTGGAAGCAGTTTTAATCAGAAAAATAGAAACTACTCTACATATTTCAAATAAACAAATTTAACGCAGTGAAGTGGCAACACTGGTGATGGAAGAACTGAGAATCAAATGGAGTGAAAGACGTTAGCAGTGCAGGAAGTCTCTACCAGAGGCTGAGGGTGTTTTCTGGGGCCCAGATGCTAGACACAAATCGACTGTGGCAGAAACTGGAGCCATGGGCAGGGCTGCTTAGCAGTATTTGCAATTATGGAGGAGGGGCTATCTCTGTCTGGTGGGGAGCTGAACCACAGAGGAGACCCAGCACCTAGGCACTGTCGGAGAATACCCCCAGAAAGGTGGGAGGTGCATGAGGAAAGGGAGGAAGAAAGGGGAGGGCAAAGAGGCAAGGTGGGGGGAAGGAGGGAGGGGGAGTGCAGTGGTGGGAGGGAGAGGAGAGAGGGAGAGGGAGAGAGAGAGAGAGAGAGAGAGAGAGAGATTAGAGAGAGAGAGAGAGAGAGAGAGAGAGAGAGAGCTAATTGATTGATTCTCCTGTTTTTCCCTTCTTCCCCCCTTCCAGCATCTTCCATTGGCTAAATCCCCTGGAGCTGGATAATGTGTTTTGCAGAAAGGTAGTGGTGGTGGTGGAGGTGGTGTGTGTGTAGAGCAACCTGTAAGAAAAGGCAATAACCAACCAGAACAAGATCTGAATGACCAGAAGGAGCTAATGAGAAAAGATCAGGGGAACCAGTATAGGTGGTACAAATACGCAGAGAAACCAACTTAATTTGCTTGAGGAAACAGAATACCTAGGACACTGTAGCCAGGTGAAGGGGAGCGTAGCATAGGAAGATGTCAGAAGTAGTGCCACAGAGGGCCTTGTAAACCATAATAAGGTAGGGAAGTTTTATTATAAATTTGATGGGATCCATTGGAGTATTTCGACCAGGGGAATAACAGGATCTAATTTACATTTTTAAAAGACAGTTTAGGCGACATGAATTGTAGAGGAAAAACAAGATAGGAAATTATTGTTGTGATTTACAAAGGGATGATATCTGAGTCCAGGGTGGACATATTCAGAATGTTTTGGAAGTCAAATCGCCAAAGACATGGGAATAGATTGTATCGAGGAGAGAAAATGAGATATCAAGGAACTGCCAACATTTTTGGCTTGAGGAACTGGGTAAATAAGGCTGGCTTTACTGAACTAGAGAAGACTAGAGTAAGAGCTGTATGTGGGCCGTGAAAGTGTATGAGATGCCTGGTGATATCCTAGAAGTGATATCAATAGGTGGATGAATATATGAGTCAGGGCTGAAGATACAGATGTGCAAGATCTTGGCATTTAGAAGGCCCTTAAAATTACATAAATGGGAGTCACTCAGAGAAATAATATAGACAGAAAGGGCCCAGAACAAAGTCCCAAGGCACAGCAAAACTTAGCTGTTGAGCAGATGAGGAACCAGCAAAAGAGACCGAAAAAGCCTGAAGTATAAGAAAAATTAGAAAGAGGCATCGCAGAAGTCAAAGAAAAAGAACTTCAAGGAGGAGGGAGGGGTCAGCTCTCTGAAACTCTGCTGTCGGGTCAGGAAGTGCCAATGGATTTGGGAAATGGAATTTACTGATGAGCAATTTCGATTCAGTTGCAGGGATAGAAGCTTTGGATAGATTAAGTAGAGAATGTGCGTGAAAAATGGACAGAAACACTGTAGACATCTCTCTCGGAAAGTTTTGCTGTAAAAGGTTGCTAAAAAATGGGGAGGGTGCTGAAGAGTTTATGCGTGGGTCGAAAGGGTTTTTTTTTTTAAAGATGGAAAATACAGCCTGACTACTCAAATTACGATCTGCATTGTAACAAGCTCCCCGAGTGATTCGTATGCATGGTAACTAACGTTTGAGAAGGGCTATACTAGGGTGCAGTTACTTGTACTTGGAATGATCTAGTATAGAGGAGCGGATACTGCAGAAAACGGGCACTAACTGCAGGAGCAATGTGTCTGGGAAGGGATGGGACAGAGCCCACATGGAGAGGAAAAGCAGGGACACCTCTTCTCCTGTGACCAGATGGAAGGTAAGAGTGGTACAAATGAAGTCGGTCTTCGATTTGGCAGAAGAAAGATGTGAGGTTGTGAGAGTTCCTAATTGCTTCTGTTTTCTCCATGATGAAGGAGGCAAAACCATTAGCTGAGAGTGAGCTGGAGCAGCAGTGGGTGGAGGAGGTTGGTGAAGACAGCAGCAAGTGTGAAACTATCCTTTCACTAGCAAATACATCGTCCTTCTTAGGTCTGTGTCACAGGGCCTGTGGGGTGATTCATATCAGCTCTGCACTGTCCTTCTTGCTTTTGATTTTGCCTTTCAGTTTCTTTCACTGCCTTAATAAAATTAAGAATTTTATCCATCTTGCCTAGCTAGTCATTTATTTAAACCCCTTTTATAAAGCTTAAAAGGATGTCATATCCTTTACAGTTAAAATGTCCAAGCCATTGTTCTGTTCAAAAGCCATGATTTGTTCTCATAAGCGAAACAAACAAACAAACAGACAAACAAAACAAAAAATCCTTCTTTTGGATTAAAACCCTCTGCAGGCCCTGCCCAGCAGAACCAAAGCCATCCAGCCTGCACAAGAGACAAAATCAGGCACCTGAGAACAAGAACATATGGCTCTATTATTGTTTCTCACTAATTCCTACTTTTTATACTTGGCTCTTCTGATTTCTAAGGAGACCAAAGACAGTTCTTGGCTAAGTAACTGGAAAACAATCTAGAATGTGGCCAGGTAACAGGTAATTTAGGTTTGTTTCATTCTGCTGGCACGGTGGCAGAAAATCAGTCTCTAAAATATATGAATAGCCCCATCAGATTGACACTGTCTATCAGAGAATTATTTGCTGCTGCTGCTGCAAGGGAGCTTTGTTGTCTTGTGGATCCATGTGCATCCGACTGGTCATACTAAATGAAAAAAAAAAATGTCACCACTGTCCCATTACTGCTCTAGTTTTAGTAGTGTTATTCCAGTCTAGGCTCTTTAAGTAAATCATCCTCAAGTCCATATTCTGAGTGGACTTTTTACCCCAGTCTTGTTTGTGCTGGAGATTCCAGCATCAAATAAGAATGAAGAATTATTTTTGTGTAGCTGGAAAGAACTGACAGAGAAAGCCTTACACACCAGTTGTGGCCCAGAGGCAAGTTTAAAAGCCATCTCTTATAGGAGGAGCTCACTGGGCATCTTACAAAAGTGCTCCTGTCAGCTGTCTGTAAGTTGCACTACTCTCATCCTGTGACACCCATTCTTCCCTGCTAACCCCTCCCCGCCCCCTTCCCAAATGTTTCAGAAGGGAATTAGAAATAGATACTCATCACCGTTAGGGACTCTCTGTAATAAAATCATAAACACTTTGAGTTTGGGATCACAGTTAATGTTAGCAACTCTAGCCAAAGGAACGAACGAACGAACGAACGCACGCACGAACACACGCACGCTCTCTCTCTCTCTGGAGAACTTGACAAACATAAAATCAACTACAATATTTAAAACATTAACAAGAAAACCTCCAATAAGAAGGAATTGGGAACAATAAGAAGGAACTACAAGAGGGAGTGATCTTCTATTCTTTTCTTTGAGTATACATTCCAGAAAGACAAAGAAAATCATTTAAAAATATTATTTAAATGAAAATATTTTCTTGTAGAGCTTAATAAATCACTACATATTTAGATGAATTTAAGATCATTCTGAGTCTAATGTGATAAATTAATACTGAATTTGTAAAGCATTTTGCCTACTGCTTGGTATATAGTAAGTTCTCAAAAATGTTAGCATTTTAACATTATTACTGTTATTTTTGTTACTACCATCGAGTGTTGGAAGATAGATTACAATAAATATTGACTTTTCCTACCTGATTTTTTATGTTTCTATGCTATCAGATATACAAACATTTAAATGCCTCTGTTGATGAATGCACCCTGGTTGTAAGCATGAAAATTACAACAATCTGCTCTTCCTCAAACACACTGTGCAGAGTTGATAGAAATTATTTTTAACCTTCTGGTTTGTGTGACTTTTTGGCACGTCTACCAGTATTATGAATTAGATATTTTATCTGAGCCAAACTGCCGCTATGCAGAAATACAAATAGAAGTATCATTCCCCAGACAGACAGTTAGCTGGGAGAAACAAAGACAGCATTATAAATTGACATTTACAAAAAAGAATTATTATTATTATTTATTTTATTAGTGTAATTGCCAATATTTCTCTTATACTTTCTGCATTCTTGTTTTTCTAATTCTGGGAATCATCTAAATACTTTAGTAAATGGGCATTTATTTATTCCTATTAACCTAGCAGAGATGGTGGGCAATATCACTTAAAAATGTAAAATGAGTGATGCCAGGTAGCAATGCAAGGTCATTTTATGGAAGAGCCACCTGATGACCAATATCCTGGGAGTTTCATCAGCCCCGGGGACTAAACCGTCCTCAGTGACTGCAATAAAAAACATGGTTTAAAAAATATTAAGAGGCACTATTATCACATTACACAAATGATTCACTGACGGGCAATGTTTAACACTGCTGATTGCTATGATTTTTTTTTTCTGCCAGTATATAATGTTCATCCATCTAAAGGTTTATATAGTTCTCCTTAGTACCTTATTAGCTTGTATAAGAAATATAATCGACATTTTAATTGCTTAAAGGAATCAGCAAATCATCCAAGTATGGTTTATAGAATTGTTTTTATATATTAAAATTTTATACTTCTAACATTTAAATTTAAAGTTGAATTTTGCATAATTACTTGTAATTTTATCTATTCCAAAAATGACAAATTTGATCATTCTCATCTACTTTATTATTTATATAAGCTCTCTGTGTTACAAAGTATTAAAAATTATTTAGAACACGCATTAGAAAATCATTTTGTGAAATGAGTATTTAAAAAATATTTTAATGCAATTGAAGTCAGAGAGCAAGGAGGGGCAGAAAATTTTTCCATTAAAAGTCCTGCTTTATCTTATTTGCGGGAATTATATGAGTGATGAGGAATTTCTCAGGGCTAGAAGGTGGACATCAAAAGGTTTGTGGCTTTAGGCAAACATCCAAAACCCATACTAATGTAATAAGTTCTCCCATGTCCTCAGGCACAGCAATACTATCGATAGAAGATTTCCATCTTCTTTCCTCAGAACAAAATTCTAGAGGTCACAGAGAGGATCTGTGTGCATTTTGTACCAGCGCTCCTAGGTGCTAACCCTGTGGTCTTAGGATGGTCACAGCTCCTTGGCAATCCTCCCTTCGCACATCGATGAAATGGGATGATCCGTATCTTAAAGGAGCATTAGTAGGATTAAATAAAATGTTTGATTTAAAAACAAAAAAAACTAGTCCCTTCCCTACGTCTAAACCAACTTTTAGTTCTTCATTCACACCTAGGACACAGTGACGGATGTGTCTTCTATATGTCTGGTACTGGGCTAAACTTTTTGCTTGCATTTGAAATGCACTCTGTGAGCAACTCAGCAAAGACCATCCTATTAGCCTCATTTTATAGATGGAGAAATATAATTTTAGAAAGATCACAGAGTATGTAAGTGGCTGTGTGGGGAACAGAACCTAGATCTGTAATTAAAAAGAGGGGAAAAAAACAGAGATTAGGTCTCATGTTAGAGAAAAGATCTCAATGTATATATAATCCTGTTCAATCAAATATCTCCATTTCTAGCTCTGTGATCCCTCTTAAGTGCAGAGTGATATTGTAATTAGCATTCAAATTATCCCCTCATGTACCTCCAATACTCACTAAATGTACCAGCTGCCACTTACATACCACCACTATCCTTTCCAGAATTTCCGTAAGTGCTGCTGATCAAATGCAAACACTCACTAAGACTCATTAAAATAGCTGTTCATTCCTCTATAGACAGACATGGCAAGAAAAATATGAATTCTTTTAGGACACAGTCTCATTGTAGTGCTTTCCAATGAGAAAAATAGCACATGTTGATTGTGGAAAACTTGGAAATAAAAGCAATCATAAAAGAAAGTAAAAATGTCTGGTAAACATTGTTAACATTTTAGAGTATATCCTTCCAGTTTCTTCTCTATTTTTAAATTTTTCTATAATTATTAATAATGTGATTGTCACGGGTCAAGAATTGTGCCAGATGCTGTAGTTTCAATGAGCAAGAAAGGCTTGATCTGAATCCCTGACATTGAACATATAAATTTGTTGCACTTTTCAAAAATGTGTAGTACGAACACATATGTACATATTTCTTGCTTTTAACTTGCAAATGCTGAACATTTTATTGATTCACCTATCATTATAAATAATGCTGCAAAGAACATCTTTGTACATAAGTCTTTGGTATATCTTGTATAATATTCTCAAGCTAAAGTCCTAGAATTTGAAATGCAGGATTGAAGGATATACATGTTTTTAAAAGTTTATAAAATTAAAAAAAAAAATAATAAGGTGTTTAAAAGTAGATAATACATATTTCAACTAGTACGGAGAAAACTCCCTTTTACTCCCTGGCTCCCAGCCAATTTGTTCCCCTCCCTGGAAGCAACAATGTCACCAATTTCTTATAAATCCTTCCAGAGATTATTCTATGTATAGTAAAGTAAATATATATAGTAGTCATGAGTGTGTGTATTTTTTTTTTTCTTTTCTTAAGGCACAAATAGCAGCATATTCTAAACATTTCCATGCCTTTTTTCCTACTTAATTAGATAAGATAGATAGTTCCATATCAATGCTAAAAAAGCCTCCTCATTCTTACAGTTGCATAATAGTCCATTGTATTGATCTACTGTAATTTATTTAATCAGTTTTCCCCTAATGAGTGTTTAGGTTCTTTACCAACATTTTGCTATTACGAAAATGTAGTTGCAAAGAATACCTTGTGTAAATGATCATTTCATGCATGTGTTATTGTATCTGTAGGATAAACTTCTGGAAGTGAAATGGTTTGGCCATAGGATTTGTGTTTTGTAATTTTGATGCCTACTGCTGAATCGCCTTCCAAAAGAGATTGTACAATTTCCACTCCCACCGGGTAGACATGGATGTGCCCAATTCCTTGCCAGGAAGTGTCAGTGACATACCTTTTCTCTTCCACGTGTTTTCAAGAATAGTTGGAGATCTAGACTAGTTGCTGTGGTGGCTCTTTTTTTTTTATACTTTTATACTTTTTCCCAAGTTTTTATACTTTTAACCAAGTATTTGTCTATAGTATGTTTTGAATTAAATGATATCCATATTGATTTTCATGATTATTGAGTATATAATATATTTTAGACGAGGGGATCATTTTGCTCTGTCTATGGAAATGACCAAACAAATTGAAGATTTTACAGTATAGGAAGGTCATGAAAATTTTCCAAATTACTTAAAGATTAAGTAGGATTTTTCTTGTTAAATGGCAATTTGCACCAAAATTGCTACACTGAAAGAGATTTTAAATTATGTATACCTAACTTATCCCACCTGACCTTCAGCTTCTTTACCTATAAATCATGATTGATAATATATTTAATTACTAGAAATATTAAACAATATATACTAAGTACTCCACAGATAGCTATCACTACCACTTGTAATACTGTTGTGGAAGCACAGTCCCAAATCCAAATATTCCATGCCACTATGAGATGTGTTCCTCTCATATTTATATAAATAAAAGCAATATAAACATAGGTTAACCCTGGCAATTTAGCATAACCAAATCTTGTTGAGTTAGTAAAGAAAGATTAATATCAAAGTGCAAGGCCTCTGAAATACACACACGCACACAGAAGGATTTTTTAAATGAAAGACTGCAAGAAACAATACCTGGAAATCTTTACATAAACTTCTTTTGAGTCAATTTCAGATGGTAACGCAGGTAAGCTCCGACTGCCTGATTGGCAAAAACATACTATGTAGGTGTACCTGATTTACTGAGATCAGGTAGAAAGAACAGTGTTATTTTTTAACTAGAAGAAAAAGTTCATTAATTCCTTGAGGGTATACTCTGTGCTCTGCAACATACCAGACCCTGGGATAGAACACTAAGCACAACAGACATAGACCCTGCCTTCCTGATACTTATAGGCAGATAAAATATCATGAGAGAGACAGTGCAAGTAAGATACACTTTTACTGAGCTTCCTGGTAGCAGCAGAAGCACTGCCAGATAAGGGTATTATCTCACATATTATGCCAACAGCTAAGTAGAAAAAATAGGCTCTAACCTAGAATAGTCAGTTCAGATATTAGACTGTAGCATGATTTCCAAATCTCTACGCATCCAAATAGTTTTTATATTATCTATTACCAAAGATATTTGTCACTATTTGAATACTAAGTATGCAAGTTTCCTGAATGAACACTGAATAAGACAAATTAAAATAAAATGAGGTATCTTGTAGGCGTGTCACTTAGACAGGTCCCATTTTGTACACAAGTTCTTATATATTCAAAATAACTACCACTGAGTAATATTTCAGTTTCCTTAATAACTAGTTACATAAGTTATAAAGTTATATTTCACTAACATAAATTTTAACTTGATTTAATTAGAACTTGAATTCTCAAAATGAGATAAACCCCTTGCACCAGAAGAGAAGCAGAGGGCTAATCCAAAGCCATGAATAATGCACGTTCACCACCTAGCGGCGCTTTTAGCAAACTGCAGGTACATTACACTTAAAACAGTACTGTATTAGGCTTTTTATAATTAAAACAATCTCATAGAAACAGAGACCAAAGGGATGGTTACCAGAAGGAGGGAGATGGAGAATGGCTGAAAAGGGGCAGGAGAATATAAGTCAAAAATATTGTGATAAGTATGCACAGTTGACAGATGATTACTAGAATTAGTGGGGTGATCACATTGTAAGGCATAAAAATGTAGAATCATGATATTGTACACCTGAAATTAATACAACCAATGTTTCATACCAAATATACTTAAAGAAAAAAATAAATAAAAGACAGTGCTATATTCTGTTAATTTAACTCATGTATCACATCAGAAACCACGAATAACTCCAATTTTCTAGATAACTTATGATGTTTTAGCCCTTAGCAATCTAGCAGAATAACCTCTCTTGTTAGTCCATCTCAATTTCCACTATGCTGTAGACAAGACCACCATCACCTTGTCCTGGCATTATGGTCCTAGCCGCCTGACTGGATTCTCCGACTCCTCTTAAACACTGCCTTTCATATCATTGCTCTGTTTCAGAAATATGAAATAAATTCCTTTGCAGCACATCTAACAGAAGCACTTGGGCCCCATGCATACTGCCTGATGCTGAACTTGCTCAGCAAGCTGAATTCTAGCAAGAGGTTCAAGTGTGACCATTCTGTGAGCATACATCACGCTTCCCAGGCTGTCCTGTACTAAACTCCATCCTGAAGCCTCCTCATCCCTCTCTCCACCTGGGGAATTCCTATCCATTCTTCAAGACTTAGCTCAAAGCCCATTGCCTTCAAGAAACCTTCCTTGATGACTTTAGACCATTCATCTCTCCCCGTGATGAATTCGAAGAACGATCATTGTCTGCAGCCTGAGATTTCCCCTTGATTTGTTTTTGCTGTCCTCTTATTAGTGTCCATTATGTCTGCAGACAGTTTCTCTGCTGATGCAGGACACACCTTGGCAGCAGTTTTTCTTGTTTTTAAATACCCACTTCTCCACTGTGCCCAGGTCAGTGAGGAATACAAAGCTCAATAAATACTGGAAAGTTGCGTACACCAATCCTTAACAGCATTTCATTATTCTGATCATCAGTCTACAGATGACTCCCAGGTGTAGCTTCTGATCACCCTGTCATCTTTTGCTAGTTAAAAACATGTGTCTTTTCAACAGCAGCAGTAGCTTCATGTCAATATCTGCATATTCAGTGAGGATGAGAACTGGCATGATGTCTCCTAGTAATTTAGGCTAAGAGAACAGTTCTTCTTTGATTACCTGGGTATTTAATGTGAAAGTTAGGGTTAACACTGGCAAGAATGTCTCATTTATTCATTTCACTTTGTATTTGTGGGTCAGTTGTAAGTGATTTATGAATTCCTTTCAAAGGTCACTATTCATCTTTAAAATACATCAATCTTAAGTAGCAACCTTCCACTTTGAAGAAAAACTTACTGTTTCTCAAGCACGTTAGACAAGAATATGGTTTGATCAGTAGGACATAGGATTCGTGAAAACTACATTTATTCACGTGACATCACCTAAGGCAGCCAGCACATTTCTGGTTCTGATTAAAACTACTGCAACAACTAATGGATCTAGGAGAACACTTGGTTCTTAAATTAATTTAACTATATCTTGGAATAACAAAAAGTATTAAACTTCACCACATATGCCCTCAGTGGCATGGCATTCTAATAGGAAAACTTCTTGGTGTTGGTCTTAATGTATGGATAATCTGGGGAGTACACAGCCAGCCTACTGGCATCTCTAACCTCCATTTTAACCCTCTAGTTATAAGTATATGACAGGATCTTAACATTCTTTAATTTGAAATAAGGCTTAAGACAGTTTTAAATACATTTTTATAAGGCTCAAATCTCTTCATCACATGAAGTGCTAGAGCAATTGCTTGCCAGACACAATATTTTCTTGAATCATACACATATTGAAAATATATGTACATATACATTACAAAAATAAAATTCATGTTGACTTATCATTCCTAAAATAACTTTCTCTACTCATATCCATTTATCTCTAGACAAACAGTCATTGAAAATATGATTTGCCAAGGATTCGAATTTGTGTATCTACAGGCTGCATATTCTTACAATAAAAGTAGAAAAATCTACTTACATACCTTCAGTTATCTTTGTTGAATTTGATTTTTTGGAGATAAATAACCGAACTCTCAATGTAAGCCCGACACTGGTAATGAATATGTTTCAGATGGCAACATGAAAACATACTACTGCTGCAATTAAATGCAAATGTTTTGAGTGCATGCAGTATTAAAGTCGAGTTTAAGCCACTGAATGAAGAAATTCAGAAGTTAAGGGGTTCAAAAGGAATAATTTAAACCTGCTGAGTCAGGTTTTCCCAGTGAACGAGCTGCCCCTTGAGAGTAAATCTGGTGTGAATGTTAGTGATAGAAACTGTCTGGATTTCATAATTTTAATATGGATGAAGTCATTATTTCTGATACCATAGCAATTTTTATGCAAAGTACACAGAGCTTCATTCTGAGAAAGGCCCTACCTCTATTTAGTCAGTCAGGCCATATTTCCTGAGTACCCACTGTGTGCAGAGTGTCATAAGCTGGGCATCTGAAGGAATACTGGACTTTTATGCCTTTGAGGAGCTGAACAATCCCTACATGAAAATGCCTTTAAATATTTGAGAAGACATAGTCTATTAATTCTGAGGGGAGTGATTATCAGGTAGGTGGGATTAATCAAGGAAGACTTCTTGGAGAACATGAGAACATAGGATGCAGAAACACATGAATTATTGTATGAGGGTAAGAAATCAATGTGCTGAATTGAAGCCAATAATCCACATCCAGGAGGACTGAGGTTAGAGGATGCTGATGGGGAAGCTGCCAAGAGCCTCAGTGACCAAGGGCGCCTGCTCAGCCACCTTGGTCCCACCTCCTTCCTCCTTAAAGTGTGAAATGTTCACTATTCGTCTTCAGTCTATGCATAATATGAGAGAATCCTGATAAGTGAATTAGTCTAATGTACAATTCTGTTGTCAAAACTTATAATTTCAGGTATTTCACAGAAAATACTTGGTTTCTAGAGATACTCTCATATAGTGACGCTTGTAAGTCAAAATCTTAAAAGAGGGAGTAATGATGATCTGTCACAACAGAAGTATAAAAATGTAACCCCAGATTATGCATTTCTAATTGTACCTTCCTTCCTAAACCAAAGTATGAGAGAAAACATTAAGAGACATTGATTTCCAACATTCAAATTTCAACATTCAAATATCTGCTTTTAGTAGATTAAGTGGCTTGACTTTTCTTGTATTGATAATTATGAAAGCAGCTATGCTCACCACTATACCACCAACACTGTACTAATAATTGTGGTGTTAAATTCAAGATGGAGTCCAATACAAAAGCAATCTTGGATGATGAAAGGGAAATAATGCAAGCTCAGGACTCAGACCTGACAGCTGCTTGGGAAGCTGCTAATGGTACTACATGCATCATTTAAAAATGACTTGAACTTGTGTCTAGCTTTCTCTCAGATGCTTCAGTAATAGTTGAATAATAGCAGCCCATGTCACCAAGTTAGGAACTTCCTCTGGTGAGTCGCAAGCACCTTCTGGATGGGGAATATCTGCAAAGCAGCCTATGAGAGTAGAATGTTGAAATAGCAAAGGAGCAAATGCTTGCATAATTTGAACTGGACTTTCTCTCTGTGACTTTGCATGAGGTTCTTGACCTCGCTAAACAAATTTCCTCATATGTAAGATCTGGATTAATAGTAATACCGATTTCTTAGGACTGTTATAGGATTGAATGTAATGGCCTAATTAAAATGTGTATTCTTGTGTTTGGCCCACAGCAATAGTTGATAAATGTTAGCACTTACTATCAGAAAGTTTAAATGACATAACATAAGCTGCATAGTTTAAGGTAAAACTTTGAGTGTCATTAAAGCAATAAAATATTAGGGTGAAACTTCTGGAAAGTGAAAAACTATAAGAAGAAATTACTTTAACACTTCTGCTATATAGCCCAACAGGAGAAAATAAAAGAAAGTGCACCTTTTTTAAATTAGTTTGAAGTATTTCTACTGGTTTTTAATTTCTTGGGCCTGGTGATATTAAGAAAATGGAGTACCCCGGCTGTCGTTTATTTTGGTCAATGAAGTTAGAGTTGAGCCAGGAACGGTGGCTGCTGACAGTCAAATCAAACACACAAGCCCTCCATGGGGTCTTCTGGCATGCCTCCAAAGAGTGGTAAAGAGAAGCACTGGCTAATGAACCTAATTACTGCCTGTTAAAATCACTTCAAAAGAAGAAAGACTTAGAAACTTCTGAAGCCTCTTGGTTTTGCCAAGAACTAGACAAAATATCTCTTTAATGTTAAATTTTTAACTGGAGGAAATATAAAGAAAAATACAATATTAAACTACCAATACCATTGATTAACCTGAAGTAGTGCCTATGTTCCTTCATGCTAGACCAGGCATCCCCAACCCCCAGGCTGTGGACCAGTATCAGTCCGTGTCCTGTTAGGAACTTGATTGCACAGCAGGAGGAGAGTGGCGGGCAAGTGAGTGAAGCTTCATCTGTATTTGCAAACTTCCCCCACCCACCAAGCGCTAGCATCTCCGACTCACCGCCACCTCAGATGATCAAGCATTAGAATCTCACAGGGGCATCGGTCCTTGGTGCCAAAAAGGTTGGGGACTGTTGCGTTAGACTAAGGAAATGTCAATTTAGATAATCTTTTTTACTTATTGTTACTTGTACTTCAGGTAATAATTCAGTCATTGAAACCATATTGAACACCTATTATCTACCAGGCTGAATGCTGAGTGTGAGTGATACAAAGATGATAACAGTTCTTGTCTGTAAGAGAACGGGCTAGTAAACAAATTCTTAAGATTCCACCTGATCAAGTCTATATTAGAGAAAGAGAAAGGTGGGGAGATGGCTAACTAGTGGAAGCAAGGAAGACCTCACGAAGAAAGCAAAATGACTTTATCATCTACCGATGAGGATAATCAGGAACAACCATATAATAAAAGTCTAATGAAAACATCAATGTAATCCAATGTAAAAAAAATTTGGGGAATTATTCACTGGGTTGTCGCTCCTACAATTTTTTTCTGCAAATGGTTCTAACTCAGAATTGACTATACTAAAACTAGCCAAAAGCTGTATTTGGAGAAGTATTAAATGTTGGGATGATGAGCAGTCCTGCAAACTTACTTATATTCAATTCAATAAAAGAATAATTGATAGTCTATGATACGCCAAGCATTGATTTCATGCAAACAGCAGAGAAGACAGAAATAAAGGAGAAAGTCTGCAACCTCAGAAAAGTGCAATGAGATAAGGAAGAACTGGAAAAATGCTTTACAACAGGTGCCAACAAGTTCTATCAGGGACACAAACTAAAATGTCTGCATAGGCCAGGCTGAGTGAGAGTATAAGCGCCATGGAGAGGGGCATGCGTCCATGAGACAGCTCCCCCGGATCATGGCCATGTGGGAACCCAGACCCACTGTTGCCAGAATGCCCCCTTTTTCAAGAGAAGCTCAAAATCCAAATTTTTCTGTGAGATCTCCTAGTTTTTGAAGATCGTTTCAGCCTCTGTGCTTTCAAAACACACAGGAACAATTATGGTGGATGATGAGATAATGGAGAGTAGGGGCTTTTAGCAATGGATTGAAATCCTGCCCTCTGCTGTTCAAACTTGACCAACTTCTTCAGATGGCTCTGATTTCAGCTTTACAATCTTTAAACTGGGGATAAACAAATCTTCCCCATAGGATTTTTGTGAGAAGAAAATGTGAGATAGCATATATTAAGCTCTCCGCAAATGACAGGTTTATTATATTTTCAGAAATCCTTCATGAAGGAAGGGGGATGAGAGCTGATTCTCAAGAGATAGGTGGGATTTGGCCTAGCAGAGATGGCTGGGAGGGCTTTCCAGGCATTTTAGGGAGAAGGAGCAAAGACTTGGAGACTGGAAATAGGCAAAAGATCCTGTCTTAGAAAAGGAATGTTACCTGGTTTGGTTGGAACAAAGAGTACACGACAGAGTACAGAAAGAATGAATATCAGAATGTTGGACTGTGACCCAAGCTCTGGAGCTCCTTGAATGCCAGTCAAGGGAGGGCTGGACTTTATGTCATGGAAAATGAGAAAACAATAAGGTTTTTGAGCAAGGAGTCAAAATCAGACCAGAGCTCTTCTTTATGATGCATGATCCCACAAATAATTACTGAGGGCACTATATTTGGTCCTGGGGATGCCACGGTGACCAAGGCAAACAAACCAGGTCCCTGCTTCATGGAATTTATGTGCTAGAGGTTATAGAGGAAGCAGATGTGTGTTGGACTGCAATAGCTTAGGAGACTAGTTGGTAGGTCATTGCTAGTTCCAGCAAGAGGTAACGAGGGCCTGTTTTAAGGCAGTGATAGTGAAATGATCAAGGAGAGGAGTCGCGAGATGGTAGGGAGAGAGAAGTGACATAAATTGTTGGCAAAACTCAGGTTACTGACCTAGGGTGACAGAGCAATTATGATGCATTAACAGAAACCAAGAAGGTAGGAACGAAGTTGACTTTATCCTCACAGAGTTTAGATAAACTCTGTTAATGGCCCCACTATTGCAGCATCTTAGCCACGAGATTATTGCTGAAGCAGTTGGATTTTCTTACCAAACAGTAATCTTTACTGGATTACATCCAGAGATTTGATACCAAGACTAAACCCATGTTCAGCTCATTTCCCAAAATACAGTATCAAAGGCAGAGCCTGAACACAAAGCATTTCCTGTCAGATAATCATTGGCTTTTAAGATAGTGAAAAATAAGAAGAAAAACTCCAGAGCATTCCTATGATATACTTCCAACTGCATAGGATAAAAAATGTTCTCCAGCTGCGGCTTATAATTGTGGATTTCTTTCTGCATAAACCCAAGTGTAGGTTTGAGGATTTGTTTAATGATCACCTTTCTGTTTGGGAGCAGTATGTCCAGCTGAACTAAACTTTCCCTCAAATGGTTCTGTTATAACGTTCTAGATGGGGATTCCATAGCTTTGCCAGAGCTGAGAACGTGCTCTTTGGTACAAGATACAAAGTAGGATAAAGGAGTTGACCTGGCTTTCTTGACTTTTTCTTACAGAGTGGCCATTTCCTTCCATTTTTTTTCTGAGGGAACGGGGAGGAAGCATGTATAATATATGTAAAACTAAATTGGATCCTCCTGAAGTCATTTTCATTTTGTCTCTTTTTTTTTTTTTTCTTTTTTCTTTTCAGAGGTTAGGGATAGAGGGCAGTTAGAGTGATATGAAAGATAGAGGCAGAACAAAAAGAAACATTCTATTTTCCATCTGAGTATCTTCGACAAAATCATCAGGTATTCTTGAAGAGTGAAATTAGGGCAAAATCATTATATTCTAATATCTAGCACAGTGACTGACACATAGTAGGCACTTAAAGTACTTTAAGTGAATGTGTTGAAATATTTGTAGAAGAAAAATATTTATAGAAATGAATAAACAGCGGAGTCAGCTTTACACAATGAATCTTCTACTGAACAACTGCAAGTAACAGAATATTCAACCAATAGTAGTTTAGGTAATAGAGTTAATTTTCCTCATACAATAGGAAGTACAGAAGTTGGTGGTCACTGTTGTTTTAGATATTCAAAGACATCATTAAAACCCCAAGAACTTTCTATCTTTCCATTCCCTCATGCTTTTGTTTACTGTCTCATGGTGGTAGGATGGTTGCCATAGCCCTAGGCATTACATCTACATTCAAGACTAAATAAAAAGAGGAAGGATGAAGCCGGCAATATCTGTCCTTTTTATCAAGAAAGTAAAAAGCTTTTCTAGAAACTCCCAGAAAACATCCTTTTCCAGCTCTCTGGTCAGAACTATATGAGATGGTTATTCGTCGCTGTTACGAAACCTTAGAAAATGGGTATATAGCCAGATTCTTTGCCATCATGTATAAAAATTAGTCTTCCATCAGCAAGGAAAAAGGGGGAAATTGAAATTGGGTACACAATTTATAGTGTCTGTCACACTTTTAGAGTCCTTCTTGCTTCCTTTTCCTTCTAATACTCAAATTACTTCCCCTGTATTAACCTGTCACTTATTTCTCCGATTGAAGATAGAACCCACGTTTTACACATTTTCTCCTATCTTTTACACAGTAGGCCCTCAATAAATGTTGTTGAATAAACTGAAAACATTATGTTTTTTGAAGTAAAATGATGCTTTTTAAGTAGCTATAAAAAGAAAAATTCCTCATAAATCCATTTTTACATTTGTACATTAGTTACTACTACTCCATTTTAAACACACTAGGTAAAGTAGGCTTAAGTGAAGTTCCAGAAGGAGATATATAAAAAATATATAAACAACAAATATAAAACATTCTTACAATCATAACAATGATACAGACAAAACTGAAATTCATCTCTATAAAATGAAGTTAATTTCCTATTTCTTTTTCCTATAATGCATTCTGTACCATATAGATATAATAAATTATTCTAAAAATACTAATTCTTTCAGGTTCAGAAATCTTCAGTGGATCTCAAAGCACTTTAAAAAGACTTTCCACATTCCTTGCTCCAGTGCTCAAAACTCTATAATCTGATTCCAACCAATCTTCGTAGCTCTGTCACTCACAAATCAGAAAATTTTCCTCCAGCCAAATTCTTCTACTTGCTGCCCCTCAGTGTCTCTTGGGTATCCTACTTCTCTCGACTTTGAATACCCTGAACTCCTCTCTTGACTTGTCTGAATCTGACTTAGCCTTCAAAGGTTGGCTCCAGTATCAAGTTGATAATTAGATAATGTGAGTTTCCAGCATTCTTTAGTCTGGAAATACAGTTTGCCTATGGAATAGGCAAATCTTCCTACATTGGGTTTTGTAAGAGTCACGTGTATAAACCGTCATCCTTGCTTTTCCATGCAATATCTTACTCAGCAGAGCACTGCAGCAGCAACTGTTTCTTCTATAATGGGATTGCCAGAATTCCCATAGTGGTTATACTCACCATTTAATTAACAATTATATAATTTTACATTAGCTAACATTTACTGTATGTGAACTGTATAAAGAACTATCATTTGATCCTTATAATCTCATGAGGAACAATTTTTATTCCCATTTTGCAGATGCGGAAACAGAGGAAATATATCTTAATTAGCTCTAATCCAGGAGTCAGTAAACTTTTTCTGTAAAGGGCCAGATAGTAAATAGTTTTGGCTTTAAAGGACATACAGTCTCTGCTGCAACTACTCAACTCTGCCATTATAGTAGGAAAGCAGTCATGGACACTAACAAATGGATGTAGTTTTCTAATAAAACTTGATTGACAGAAACAGGCAGTGGGCTGGATTTGGCCCATGAACTGTAATTTGCTGCTCTTGTCCAAATAATCCATTTTATATTTTAGGCCAAGAAAGGAAAAGCTACTTGCTCCAGAGTACACCAGAGACAGATCTAGAATCCGGGTCTTCTGATTGGTTATTTAGTGGCCTTTAATACTAACCAAATATGGATAATTACTCCAGAATAAATTAAGCTTTTGAAGCTCTAAGGCAGATCTGATACTATTGACAAATTAGATCATTTTGATCCAGATAATTAGATTCACAGATGTGGATTTTATTCCATCTTCTGGATCTTCCAAAGGTAAATAGACTCTTAAACTTAGCTTCCTTGTTTATCTTGCATGGGAAAACAGTTCTCAGACCAGACAAACACATGCCACAACTGCATGTATAGTTAGGACTTAGTGCTTTTTTAAAAAACAGGTTTTGGTGGTTTGGGACTATTGTTAGGACAGTAGTCCCTTGACAAGCAAGATTCTTTGGAGTGGTGCTGAATACACTTGGCTCCATGCCAACTTTCTAACTTAGCCTCCTATTTTACCAGAGACATTCTGACCTGGTTAGAGGGGTAAGTATATCTTTTGTGGTAACAGCACAAAACCCATGATTGCTTATCCTCCTTGGCCCCATGCTCTAGAAAATTTAGTTCTGCATTATCGATTCAAATCTTTGACAGAAAGTAAAATTTCCGTGGGGCAAGCTGTTATTCTGTGACCTTTGTTCCTTCTATTAGTAGCCTTGGAATGTCATGGAAAACGGTTAACATTCTCTTGCATAGCTACTTCTTGAGCTCTGTTATCGGCACTCTGAGTTTCTCAATCATTGTCTTAGGACTCTGTGATGATAATAAAAGCCTTCAAGTAGAATTTCTTGGAGACAGAAGTACTGTCACACCATATTTCAAGCTTTCTGTTGAGCCCTAAAACTAAGCAGAAAGTAAGAGAGGTAGATTGTACCTAATATACTTTATTCTTCTAGGTAAAGACAAAACACTGTTACCTTGACTGTTCGTAGTGGACTAACCATTCCTAGACGAGCCTGCACGTTTGGGAGCACTTAACACAATCAGAAGTCTGGGAGATGAGCTGACTCTAGAAGGTCAAGAAACAGTTGTCCTTCATGCTTCTGCTGTAATTGTGGCACCACAGCATTCTTGTCCTTGATTTATGTCGTGACCTGGGGTCATGTTTTGATTCTGAACGTCCATAGTTTATTAGGTTGTGCACATTATACTTAAATACTTCGACTAACCTTGAAAGAAGTTCAGAATCTTCAACAGCCTATACAATTTTTGCTAGTCCAATCAATCTATCATTAAGAAGACTAAAGAAAAATTTTTTTCTTTGAGTAGACAGAAGTATTTGCTGTGGATGACTAGACAAAAGACACCTGCAATGGTGTCTTAATAGTTGACATCTCCTAGCAGTTAAGATATATGTGGCCCTGTATGCTGAAACCTACTTTTGAAGACTGGAAAATATAATATTTTATCAAAGCAGTGGGGAAAAAGCTAGTTCCTCCCAATTTCAAAATCTATAATAGTGCTTTAAAGTAAATAAGAAAATTGTAAGTGATCTCCTGCTAGGGATACCTTGTGAAGCCTTGAGTCAAGAGCTGTAAATATATTTTATTGATGCTATGAAGTAAGTACTATTACTACATCCATTAGACGCATGAGGAAATTGAGACTATAGAGAGGTGAGGCAATTTACTCAAGCTAGTAAATGATGGAGCTGGAACCTAAATTGAGGAAGTCTGACTCCAGAGCCTGAACAAACCATTACTCTAACCTGTACAATCACCTGGTAAAATCTATATCCTTCAGTGGAAACTTGATGAATGAGAGATAGAGAGAAGAAATAGCATATTCCAGTTTCTCTGTTCCCTAGATTACTGCTGACATATTACAGAGTATATCCTACCTTGAGTTATTGTCCGAGCCTGGGTGGTCACAGAGAGAGGTACCAACCACAGGAACCTGTGATCAGTTCCTAACACTGCTATTTTCAAACAGTGACCAAAGTCTGTATCTTGCTTTTGTAATGTTATTAAAGTGAAGGGTGAAGGATTAAGTTCTTAATGTCTCAAATAACATATTTCTGGATAGATAAAACATGTTTTTTTTATAGTCATTCTCTCCTTTCATTATTTTAGAACTCCTAGACGCACGTAGTAATCATTAAGGCCGTGTACAAATATTCTGGCTCTCTCTTTTTGGGCCTGTGTTAAGATCATACTTGTCCAGCTCCTAGAAGTGACTTGCTTTGGCCAATGAAAGGTGAGTAGAAATGGACTGTGTTGCTTCCAGGAGGAAACCTTAAAAATCAGTGCACGCTTTAACATGTTTCTCCATTTGACTTGGTAACCGACAATATTCCAAATAGCTGCTGCTCTGTCAGCCTAGGGACCAAGGTAAGGATGACAGCACAGGTATGGGGCAAAGGCCCCTGCTCACCTCTGATGAACACATAGTATAAGCAGAAATAAAGCATTATGGTTCTGAGCCCCCAAGATTTGGTGTCAATACTGCAGCAAAACCTACCTTAACCTGACTGGTCTGCTCTTACAAAATGTACTGATGCCTAATTCAAAGCAGCAACATAGAGAATATGGCAGAAGAAGGTGATTAGGCTCCTGGTTGTTGTGAAAGCCATCAAGCCTAACAGGAAATATACAGGTGTTTCTAAAAGGTCTGTTAATTGCAGCACAGAAAGAAATAGTCCTTGTCATCCAGGACTGGAGTCTAGTCAGGATTTCTCTGGAAGTAGAAGTGTGGAATTTCCAGCTCCTGCAACTGGCCCAAATTGTCAGGAGCACGTGAGGGGCCCCACATCTTTCCCATGTGCCCTTAGACATGAGCAAGCGGACCCTGAAAGCGATGTGGAGTTTTTAGTGAAAAACTGTTCAGGCTGAGGTAACCACTTAGAAGTGTACTACTTTAACTTTCCTGACAGATATGATCATTCAGTAGAGCAACCAAGGGCTTTTCTCTCTCCTTTTCCCTTTCAGTAATAATCAAAAAAAGCGATGCTCTGAGTTAGGGGTTTAAACAGAAAGAAATTGAAATTCATGACAGTGATGACTTAATAATATTGCAAATTATAGTTTTTAGTTCAGGTAATTTAGCATACCAAATCACAGTTTAATTTCCTTCTACAGAGCCCAGGAATGCGACATAGCATATGGGAGAAGGGGCAAGGTAGGGTGGAGGGAAGGGTAAAGACAAGAGTAAGGAAAAAAAAAATTAAGGTTCCTCAAATGCAGGTGTCCTTGAAAGACTAATAAAAATGACCTGCAGAATGTAAACAACAGTTAATGTGTGTGAGGTCTACAGCCCTGATCTTGGAGAGGCAAAGGGTCCTTGCTTCCTTTTGTTCAGGTGCATGCTTCTCCTGCCTGGTGGAATGTGAGGATCAAGACCCAGAAGGAATGCATAAAGTGTGCAGAGCTCTGACAGCTGTGAAAGAAAAGAATGACTTTGAGAGTGTCAGCAAAACGGAGCCTCTGTTGAATGGCATGTGTCCTTGATTGTGCACAGCATAATGCTGCATGAAGGAATGGAGAGTGGGGGAGCTGAATCACTTAATGATTTGTCTTTTGTTCTAGGATCAACCTTCTAGAAATAAACCACTATTCAATCTGTATTTACGACTCACTTTGCAAAATATTCAAAATAGCTTCCTCAGGTATGTCAATTAATTCACCTGACTGAAAGCAGTGTCTGTGTGTTTGGCTAGAGAATTGGGGAAGAATTCTTTTGACTGAATTTCATCCAAAATGACCACCTGAGTTCCAGCTATGACAAAGTAGTGAGGATGAGCCCTCCGAACTAGCCCAGGAAATATCAGTTTTTCAAGCCTGTCAGTGTTACCCAGCCAGACCACAGCTGATCAGCTTGACCGAATGTTCACGAACCTTGGATTGGTTAGGTCCATTTGCATGTACCTGAGTTCAGAGGTTAGGGGTCAAATAGTTAGGCTGAGTTTGCAGGCACTTAAAACTAAAGTTCTCACTCTAACGTAACTCCGAATCACCTAGTTAAAAAAATTCCTAGGTCCTACCCCATCCTTAACTAAATCAGAATTTCTTCGGGATGAGGCTAGAAACCTATGTTTTAACATGGTTCCTAGATTACTTTGATGGAAACTAGGGTCTTTTTATTTTCTACGTAAGCATGAAGCCAACATTTTTATTATTATTATTTTATTTAAACCTCTTCAAATTTAGCTGAGTAGAAAGAAAGAAAACATAACCCTTCACAGACCTAAAAAATCACAAAACACAAAAACACCCAAGGAAACAAAACTCAATCCAAAAAACTCATACAAGTAGAGAGAACTTATCCTTTATCATCCAGACTGAGACACTTCAGAAAGTGAAATTGGGCGCTATTAGTAGTTACAGTAGGGTAACAGGCATAAATGGAACTCTGCTAGGCAAACCAGGACTTGTGATCACCTGAGTTCTAAGACTAATCTAGGCAGGAAAGTTGATTAGGATTTAGGCCACCAACCTAACAGAAAGCCCTTATCCGAGTCTCAACACTTATCAGTAACTGCAAATATTTTAATAGGAAAGGTTTATAAGCTCTAAATCCAGAAGATCCCATTTAGAGGCTCGTACTGGCTTGGGCAAACCAGGGTAAATTCTCAGGTCCTAATTACCCTGATTAGGAAGAGACTAGTAGAAACCTTGACCTCACAGTGGAAGAGCACATACAGTAGTGACATTGATCCACATCAACGTCAGAAGTCAGTCTTGTGAAATGTAAAGAACTGGTCCTCAGAGGCAGAGAAGAAGATAAGTAAACTGGGCATTATTCTACTCTTTATATTCACCTTACAGTTTCCAAGAAACACCTTTTCCCTAAATTTTAATTTTATTCTCACGTAGTTTGCACAAAACCACCTAACAATTATTTTCACATGGATTTCCTACTGCTTTCTTCCTGGGAAACAATTGCAATAGTCTTGTAGGACAAAGGAAGAATAAGTTGTTCATTTTCCTTACTCAGTTTATGCAAAGTAAGCAGTGTG
The DNA here is from genome assembly GCF_902729225.1 of Pteropus medius. Lineage (NCBI taxonomy): Eukaryota > Metazoa > Chordata > Mammalia > Chiroptera > Pteropodidae > Pteropus > Pteropus medius. Next base: position 12,981,027 of record NW_024346062.1, read on the forward strand.
TAAAGGCTGTTTTAGAAGTGCAAAAGAGCTAAACGGGAAAGCATGTATTTCTAGGAAATCTCATTTATTTCTTTGGTTTTAATAATGACTGTGGTATACAGTTGCTTTTGCAAATAATTACAATGATGTTATTGCATATTTACTTTCAGATATTACTTCCATTTTTAAAATAAGCTCAAAATATAGTGTTTATTCAATTATGCACCTCTTAGCAAACAGCACTCTACTCTGTTATGAGTAAACTCCCCAATATTGGAAACCCCTTAAAATATGAAGAACAAAGAAAATGTATATGCGGAAGAATCTGGTTCTTCATAAAATACATTCTCTTCTAGAAATTATATGTAAGGTACACTATGCCTCTTCTGTGTGTAGTTGCCAGTGCATGGAATAAAAGGAAAGCAGAATTGGTGTGCTGACCCCAAGAAAAAAGCAGTATCTGAGGAAACATTGAAATAATTACTAAATTTGTGTATAAAAAAGGCATGTTATAGTTACAGGAGAAGGGAAGAGAGAAATCGTTCTTAGATGATTATAAAATATATCTTATTTACCTGAGAGAGTTAAAGTGCATTGGCGATGCTTTTTAAAAACTGGTCTTAATTACCCTTGAGACCAGAGTTCCATATGAGGTGAATATGTTTTTAGATAGTTTTCTAAAATATGTATAATTTACTCAAGGAAAAAAGGACTGTGTCCTCTGGAGCCAATTGAGTCTCACAGGTAAATACAAATTTAAGTAGATTCCTAAGAAGTATATTTTGTACAGTGGCTGATGGAGTGGAATGTCTATGAAGAAGCTGGGAAGGTCTGTCAGTTAAGTACATAATAAAAATGTATTGGAAAAAATACATCATTTTCTCAGTGGATTATAATTGGCTATGCATACCAAAAAGTCTTATTTTCAAAAATGTATTCTGCATCCACAGAGTTTTAAATCTCAATAACTGCGTTATTTTTAAGACTCAAAATGCTAAGCAATATTAGTGAGAGTGACAGGAGAACCACATGGTAGATGTCATTCTGTAATTTACAACTCTCTTTGACATCTTTTTTTCCTTCTTCTTTTAAAGCAGACTCCATCTAAAGCCATAGGTGAAAAGTTAAAGAAGATGGAGAACAAAATTCAACTTTCCTTACTAAATAGTTTGATTGATGCTTTCAGAAGTGTCAAAGTACATTTAACTTTAAAATATATCCTCTTTTATTATCCAGGAAGAATTTTCTATTACAAACAAAAAAAAAAAAAAAAAAAAAGGGAAAGAAAAAGAATTTAAAGTGTCTAGAGTAACACAATTATCATGTTCTTCCATTTATGCCTTCTTTTGGTGGGTGAGCCTTCCCGATCCCACTAATTAAGAGGCTTTCTCATCCCAACTCTTCATTTTTCCCACTCATCCATTCAATTTTAGTTTCACTTGTCTCTTTCCCTTATATGGACTTTATTGCACTTGTTATGGACTTTATTATACCTATCATTATGTTCTTTCTGTATTATCCTGTTTCTGTACAAATCATTCTGGGCTGTTGAGCTGCAAACTGTTCTGCTTTGGTTGCTACGTATTCCTGTTACGTCACGTAGCCCCAGCCTTCACAGCTACTTGATAATCTGTTCATTCATCTTGTGTTGACTATCACCTTCCACCTAAGTACTCCTGCAATCCTCCCTCTTTCTCCAGAGCTTTTCATTCTAACTTTTGACTCATATCAGGTGACCATTTCTTCTACTTTCCTAAGAGAAATGAGGCCACACGTACTTCCTCAACACCTACCCTTTCGCCCAGAATCACCCCATGGAACTTCATCCCTTCCCTTGTGCTCTTCTTCCCACCTATCCCTATCTCTTCTGAGACCTTGATCCTCCACTCTTCTAGCTTTGGAATTCCATCTTCCCTACTGGTTCCTTCTAAAACAGTGTGAGTTCTCCACTACTAAAACAAACCCGACGTTCTTGCTAACTCCGTAAGTTCCTGTCCTTCCTCTTCTTACACTTTCAGAGTCAAACATTCTGAAGGGCAGTTCCTACAAGTTGCCTTTGATTTGCCCTCTGCTTTCTGCTCTCATGCCTCTAGGAAAACTGTTAGCACCAAGATCACGTTTTGCTCAGTTCTCATCTTCTGTGAGCACTTGCCATATTTAATTCTAGTGACACAGTTCTTAAAACTATTGGTTCCCATGAAAGAGACCCTTCTGATTCTCCTCCTACCCCTCTGATAATTCCTTCTCAGCCATATGCTCTGTTCCTCCTCCTCTCTGGTCCCTTAAATAGAGATATTCTCCACAGAACTGTCCTTGGCCCTCTCCCCTTCACTCGCAACAGCCTGTTTCAGTAATTACTTTTATCTCTAATGAGTGCTTCTCAAATTTAAGTCTCTGGCCATAACCTCTTCTTTGAATTCCAGATTTCTATTTCTGGTATCTGCTTAAATACCCAATTTGATGGCCTGGTGACATTTCAAACTCAATATGTTAGAAACAGAAGTAATTTTCTTCCTTTCTAAAATCTATTCCTACTCAGACCTTCTGTTCCATTTAATAACATGACAATCTTCCTGGGAACTCATGACTAATAATGCTGCTGCTGCTGATAACAATAACGATAATACTACTACTAATATAATACTTATGAAATTCTTACTGTATCATAGACAGTGTTCTAAGATTTACACATATTTATTCACTTAATCCTCATAACAACTCTGTGAGGCAGAAATTATTATTAACCCCATTGTACCAATTAGGAAACTGAGGGATAGAGGTGAAGTACTTTGCCCAGGGTCACACAGTAGCCTGGTTCCAGGGCCAATACTCTTAACCATTATGCTATCTTGCCCATAGAAATCTTTACAATTGTTGGCAGTATCCTTAAGATGTGTTATAGCTGAGAGTGGCTGAAAGGTTATTCGAGGTATGGGGAACTTGAAGTTGGGTAGTGGTTATAAGAATGGAAAGGAGATTGATCGATAGGGACACACTGGAGCTCTGTGACAACAGGAACTACACTCAATTCTGTGTCATCTATAGCACCAGTGGCAGTAACTGGATCTTAGAGAGCAGAAAGTTCCTTTTTCTGTCATAATGGGAAAGGTAGGTGTAATTCTGATTTTTCATGGGAGGTACGGATATTAGAGAGGAGATCAGAAATATACTGGCAAAATGAAGATGATTTGACAGTAACTTTTCTTTTGATAAATATCTAGTATTCAACATGGCTAGTTTGGTTATGGGCCTCTGATGTCTGAACTGCTGTTTTACGTTCATACATATCTTTCTATTTATTAAGTATTTAACCAAATGCTTACTATATTTTACCCTTGTTCATAATATGTATTATAATACTCAGTTCTGGTATTAGAATTTATGTTTTTATGGAGACAAGACACAGTAAAATTAAATAAGGTCATGAGTTAATAAATAACATGTAAATGTCATAAGGCAATGTGGCATAGTGGTTTAAATCATGGGCTTTGGAATCTAGATAAAACTGGGTTCTAATATCAGCCTTTCTTTGTGACCTTGGACAAGTCACTTAGCCTAGAAAAATGAGAGTCTCGTTTTTCTCATCTGCAAAATGTGGATGATAATACCAACTTAATAGAGTTGTCATGAAGAAGTGAGATAATGCATGTGAAGTGCTCAACACAATGCCTGGCACATAATCCCATAAAAAACTGAAAGGGGAAAAATGACAAATGTCAACTGACAAAAGAATGCATCATTATAGGTTCAGAAGTGGGGCTCACTACAGGCTGGGGTTTGGGTGGGGAGTAGTTCCCAGTTAGATCTTAAAGGATGAACGGGTCTTGAAAAAGCAGAAAGGGCATTTCATGTAGATAGCAAGGTAGAGAATATCAAGAGAACCTAAGAGGAAGGTAAAAAGGAGTATTACAACAGCAAAATCAATAGAATTTTTATTACAGATTAGGCAGAGAGAACCACCAAAGATTGAGTCTTCATGAGCAAAATAATTGTGCTACTGGTAGATATCCATTAGCTAGGAAAGGATGCTATTTTTAGAGAAAGAATACAAGTTCAGATTGAAATATACTGAGTTTGGGATTATGACTAGACAATTTTTAATGTCCAAGAGGGTGGAAAGAGACAACAGCCTTTGGACAAAAAGGCATAACCAGAGATTTTTAGCTTCTTGAAAAGAATTAGGTCTTGTTTATCTTTTTATCCTTCAAAGCACCTAGCATTGTGCTTTGAATATTCCAAGTACATAATACATTGTTGTATGGATGAATGAATAAATGTATGAAAATAAAGATTTTGGAGCTATCTTCACTGAAGTGATAGCTAAAATTGTGGGCATAGATTAGTTCTCTAAGAAAGACCAAAATTGGGAGATACACCCAAACGCCAAAGACAACGATGAAAATTGAAGTGTTCAAGTAAAACAACGTGAGACAGAAGGGAATATTAAATGGTGGTCAAGAGAGCACTGGGATAAATGAACTGAAAGGGTGGAAGACCAAGTGAGGCTATTGATGTCTTCAAGGAGCAAGTTTAGTAAAGTGTTACAGATGGAAGCCACAAAGGAGAGAATTAAGAATGAATAAAAGTGGAACATAAATGGAGGCAACAGATGTAAACATGCCTGAGATTGATGGGGAAAGAAGGAAAGAAAACTCACTACATTCTTCAGTATATGATACACGAAATAGATACACAAATGTCACAGGTTTGCAAATATTATTAAGTACATGCATGCATGAACATGTGAACAAATGAATGAAGTGAATCATTCATATGAATCCAATAAAAATACCATATTTTGATCTCTTTTTACTTAATCAGAAAACTTCCATCTTCTTTTCTATGCTGTGCATGTCTAAATAGGTGCACGCATATCTATAGGTGACAAAGTTAGTTAACTCTTCTAAGATAAAAAATGAGCTCTAACGAATTACTCTTTTAGCTGTTGTTATGGGAAAAGACCCACACAGAAAGTTATATCATTACAATTTAGAATGTGGGAAGGGGAATATTTATGAATAAATACAAGGAATTTTCATTCTCATAGTGATTGTTTTAGTATAAGCTACAACCCCTCTAAGTGGGTGGCTCCAAGTGGCTCCCATCTGGATAGTTTCTTTTATTAAAACTAATTGTTTTGTGTGTTTGAAAAATGTACAATTTTATCATCATGGAGAAAAGTCTGCACAATATCATTAAAATATGAAAAGCAAACCTGACTTATGGAAACAAAGAACACCTGAAATCAATAAGCATCTATTTACTTTTCCTCATAATGAGAAACAGATATCAAAAAGTATTTTAGGTATGGGTTTGCCTTTTTTTTCATGCTATGAAATTTATGCTGAGTGGAAAAACCTCATGCTCGGTACATTCAGCTTATAGTACATTTTCAAGGTGAATTACTAAATCCTCAAAACCTGACCTTCTAATGAAGGCACTGATGCAATCACAGAGCTGGTGAAGAAAACCACAAAGATATAAAAATGCATAGATATATGATCAACTAGGGACAAATTTTGATGAAATGATCACCAGATCTCTACAGACAAGGCATATCTATCAAACATGCCTACCATAAAGTTTGATTCCATTAATTCCCTAAGAAAAGACATCAGGTAGAGTTCTGATACCACATGGGTAAACATTAAGAAATTCTGATATTACAATATCTTTTACATAAAAACCTAAACATGACCCAACCAGATGCAAAAGTGAGTTTCCACTGGGAATGCTACTTACTTTTTTTACTACTGGTATTGTTATTTAAACGTTTAATGTAGAAAAAACTAAAGGCCAAAAAAGAACATGCCTGCACTTAATTTCAAGTGACAGCTAATATAGTGCATTAAAGGTGTAATGCTATACACATGGTAGTTATATATAAATAGTAACATTAAAAGGGGTTACAACATCCCTAAGACATCTAAGTCTAAAACACTTAAAAAGCACATTTGCAGTACAATGTATCTTAAATTATTTTAATTGGCTTCAAGAAGACTTCAGACTAGAGATGGGCTTTGACTTTTTCTGATTATAGAAAAGGAAATACAGATGAATGCTTTTTAGGCAGCCTGATATCATTCCCAGGTAGACTATCATGTAACCTGTGTTACTTAAATAACAAATGTTATTTTCACATAAGTGGTTTATGTAAATTTTGTTTTCCTAAAGTTGTTAGTTCTCTTAATAAGTATAGATAATGCAAAATATCTTTTTGTTGTTGTTGTTCTTTCTTTGCATTTATTATCCGGGAACCTTTTCAAAGAGGAAGGTGTGGAGGGCCAGCAGAGTGACAGAGCTTGAATACTTAGCAACCATTTTTACTGTTGAGGGTTTTCCTTTTTTATAGTATGAAAAGTAATCCAGTTATATTCTTTAGCTCGATTACTTACAAATAACTTATCTGAAGACAAAATCAAGTAAATCTGTCAGTTGTGGAAGTTCATTTTTCCATGTGTTATCTAGAGATAAGCCAGCCTGTACTATTAGATTTCCACTGACATAATTGTGCATGAATTCTAATCTGATTTGGTATTACATGGTGCAAAAGGTGACACATTTTCTCTAATATACTCCATTAGAAAGGAAAGAAATTGCCAAAGTATGAAATCTGAGGACCTTGATTCAGAAACCATGCAACTTTGAGGTCAGCTCAATGGAAAAAAAGAACTTGTTTAACTACCCCAGGCACTGAAGGTTGTGACAGCAAATGTAATACCCAGGGTAGTTACTCTGTTGGATAATCAATAAAATCTTAACATTATCAGACTGCAACAGCTGTATATTTGTTTATCATATTGCTGTGAATGTCTCCAAAATATTCACAGAGAATGTAGATGCTGTCTGTCCCCATTCCCAACTCATTGCTGATCAAAATAGTCAAATAAGATACCAGAACCAAGAAATAGCATTTATGTGCATAACGTGCCAAATATTGATTTTTAAAATCCACAGAATGCTACCTCGCTATGGCAGAAAAATGTTAGCTCCAAGGATCCTGGAAAATACTCTTGACCAAGATGCTTACAATTTCTACTACAAAATTTTTAGAGATATTAGTGACCTTTTAAATCCTATGAGAAATGTCCTTGAACAAATTAGTAAAATACCATTTGTGAACTGTTGAAAATTTTAAATTACATTTTCTAAAAGGTAGGAACTCATGTTTTAAGAAGGAACTGTTCTGCAACATTCTTTCCTCACTTGACTTTTTATTTTTGGTAGCAAGTAAGTAAAATCTGAATTCCAGAACACAGGACAGAGGCGTTTTTGTGCTCACTCATTGGTGGAAGACAATAGATGTCCATTACAATTTAAATAGGAATGTAAAAAGGATTCTTCACAAATCCTTCCTACCCCACAACTAGCGTCAAGAGAGAGCTTAGCTAGAAGGTGAAATCTTTGGACTATCTATGAGCAAAGCAAAAGAGGAGAGAGATTTAGGTGGCCTTTTGAGATTTCAGCAAAGAAGTAGAGAATGACAATTCATCCAGTCCTTTGTTGTTTCTCATCTTGTAAATTAAAAACAAAAAATAAAATAAAAATATATAAGATGATGAAACTTGGATATATCAGGCAATTTGAAAGTGCTATGTTTAATTTTTGAGATAACCTAATTCAGCACTATGTGCTGATAAACCTTAGACACAGAGAGAATCTCCTGGTAGGCAATAGGCTCCATATTCCTTAATGCTACAGGACATCCATTAGAGAAGCTTTTGCTTTTTTGAAATTGTGGCTGATTTAATTTTCCAAAGATAGCCATACAACATCTCCCATCCTTTAGATTCTTATACAACATGAACTTGACACTCTTGATTAAGAGGTAGAATTAAATTCATCCTCTCTTTGAATCTAGGCTGGCCTTAGTGACTTGCTTGACTAATAGAATATGACGGAAGTGATATTTTGGAACTTTTACAGCTAAGTCATAAAAAGCCTCACAGCTTCTACTTGGGTCTCTTGAAACACTCACTTTTGAATTCTCCCTCTCAAAAACAAACTGCCACATTATGAGGGGCCAGCAACAACCTCTAGTCATCACATGGAGCCATCTCGAATGTTCAGGCTACTCGCACCTTTAGATGACCACAGTTCCAGATTCCTGGTTAGCACCACAAGAGAGATTCGGGCAAGAACTGCCGAGGTGAGCCCAGTCAACCCACTGAATAAGGAAAGAATGGTAAATCGTTGCTTTAGGTCACAAATTTTGTATGTGAGTGTGGGGTAGAAGACTGATATGCCAAAAATGGTGGGCTTTAGAGGGAGACAGACTAGAGTTTGAAATGTGGTTGTTTCACTTTTGTGACTTTGAGTGTTACATCATGTCTCAGAGGTGTCAGTCTTTTCATCTAAAAAACAGTGACAATAGTAGCTGCTTCTCAACTGACTTGTATTCCTCTAGCCTATTTTCCTAATGATTCTTAGCTCAAAAACAGAATAAGCATGGTTACTATATACCTTTTGCTCTGAACCAACTTTTGTGGCAATAAAAAATATTTTCCCTCCTTTTACATTGACACTTCTTGCTTCCATGTCGGTCTATGTTTACTCATTGAAAGCACAATGAAATGGTGAAAGGCACAGTATATGAACCGATTGTCATCATTTTTCCAAATGCTCTCCCAAGACCTAGTGCCAAGGGAAAAAAGGCTGAGCAGTCATACAGGACACTTTTGCTGTCTATACTGACCAAAATGGTCTACGGTTATACAAAATTGCATTCCAAATGGCCTCGTTGTCATCTCTAGGTAGATCAACAGGCTTTACTAAAACATGACTAGGAAGAAAAATTAACTAGAGCTTTTTTTCTGACCTCATTTTCTTCACCATCAGACAAGTTACCTAATTCCTAGACTTAGCTTCTTCTCTATTAGGTAACTTGTTTTTAGGCTCAACTACTTCTCTATTTCAGTCACATTATCTGGTTTCTAATCTTAGCTACTTCCCTATCAGCCAAGTTAATCTTCCTGATACTGAGGCAGGGAAATGGTGTTTGATAAGCCAATACAAAATTATTGTGAACATTAAATAAGGCAGAGAAGGGAAAAGTACTTTGAAACATGTGAAGTGCTGTACAAATACAAGGATATCTCAGGTAGGCATCTCACAGTCAACCATGACCCTAAATTTTCCCTTACTCTATTCAATATAATTTTTTCAATAATCTTAATACATTACCCATTAAACATATCTTTCAGATTTGTTTCTTTCTATTATTATTATTACCATTTAAGTGCAAGATGCCATTATTTCTTGCTGGGGCTACTGCGGCACCTCCTAGCACATTTTCCTATTTCAAATTTCATTTCCTTCTTACGCCATCCTCTGCCCTATTGCCAAATTTTTCCTCTCAAAGAACAAATTTTATTATGACAAATCTCTGCTTTAGGTCTCCTTTGATTCATTGTTGCTTGGAGAATATAATTCAAATTCCTTAGATGATGAATAAAGCCTTCGATATCTTAAATTCACCCTTCCAGTGTCATTTTCCTCCAATTCCACTCCTGTACTTTATACTCCTATTATACCACATGCTTCTTGTCTTTACATATTCTTATATTCTCATTCCTCTTATATTCTCATTCATGCTTCAAGACCCAAATTAAATGCCTTTTCCTCTGTGCAACATTTGCTGACAATTCTATGAAGACAGTCATCCTGTTTTTCCCACCCAAACTCTGTCCATAACTTTATTATATTTTCTCACTGTATTATAATTATTAGTTTACATAACCAAGGGTCCCATCAGACAGTGACTACTGACAGGCTCATATTGTGTCATATTTATCTTTGTCTACCCAGTGACTTGTCCCTCAATAGATGTTCATGGGAAAAAGTATCATTTTTCAATTAGAGAAACATAATAGCAAACTAATTCTACTTATAACCTTGATTGGGATTCAAGAGGTGGGGGTAGGTCAGTGAAATTAGAAAGAAAAAAAAATATATTTAAAATCCTTCCTGAGACTTTAATTAATAAAAAAATCATGCTTTTAGTCAAATTATATTAAGACGTTGATTCACACAGAGTGATATGCTGTATCATCTATCAGCCTAAACTAAGTTATGTTGCAGTAACAAAGACCTCAAAATCACAGAGGCCTATGAAAACACAGGTTTGTTTTTTGCTCACACTACATTTCCATATGGGTTGGCTCCATGTTATCTTTATTTCAGAATTCAGGCTGAAGGAGGACCTCCCATGTGGATGATTCCAGCTGTATTTCAGAAGGAAAAGAGATGGCAGAGCCAAGGTTGGCTCTTGAACCTTCTGCTAGGAAGGGGCATGGGTTAGCCAAAGTGAGTTACATGGCTCAGCCTGAGATCAGTAGGCAGTGAAGGACAGTTTGAATAGAAGGCAATCTGCCAAAGACACTATTGAAGGTAAACAGATATGTGACATTGTCACTACCATGTTAAGACCTCTAGAATAGTTTCCTCTCAATAGGCGTCTAAGAAAACACCCCACTAACATGATTACAGCCATCTGTGATTTCTTTGAGTCTAGCTTAAGTTGGAAAATTTCAAAGAAAAAAATACTGTAAAGTTTTCACATCTATTGATTTTATATAAATTATAGAGTGTGATGGAACACAAAAAATACAGTATTTCTTGTGTGGCAAGGTTCTGGCTGATGGAAGCATAGAACCAATGAAATTGAGGGAATACCTATGGTTGCCTATTCTGAAAATCTATTAGACATGACGGATTTTTTTAAAATATAAAAACAGCTTGATTTTTAAAGACTGAGACTTTACCTGGCTTTGGATTTGCCACAAGGAGAAAAAAAAAAAAACTTGCATTAAAACATTTTTTAAGTTCATCATATCACCAAGAAAAATAACCCACACGCCCCCAGAAATACTTTGATGAAGCCACATGTTTTTTTGAAGTTGTGTTCTTATCAAATGATATCAACACTACAGGAATTTCTGACATTTCTTTAAGATTTCCCTTTTGCATGTAACCTAATGAAAATAGCCAACTCCTGTTGGCAAGTTATATTATCAAGGAAGAATTCCTACTTCGTGAACTCTTTGTAGAATCTGCAGAGTCAATGTCTTTAACATGGTGAAAAATTTCTTTGCCAAACAAACTTTCAGGCGGATTAAAAATCTTGGCACTCTGGGCTCAGATGGAGCATCTGTGATGCTTGGCAACACATCTGGTTCAACTGCTTTGGTGAAGAAACATGCTCCTCATCTCAGCATACAGTGGTGTCAGCCGGTGTCAACGACTCTGCCAGCGATCTTGAAAAAATCGTGTCTATTTCTACGAATGTTGTCAACCTTCTGAGAGCCAGGGCTGACATGCTGCTATTTCAAGAGGTTTCGTCAAGAAATGGGAAGGAATATGAAAGTTCACTGCTGCAATACAGAAGTTAACTAGATTTCCAGAGGACCTGTCTTGAAACATTTGGTTGATCTTCAAATGAAAGTTCTGCATTTTTGAAGCAAAAGAAATCCAGTTGTTAGAATAACCCAACAGGAGAAAGTCCACTCATAGTTTGCTGTACTTGATTGATATTCTTGCCAGATTATCTAGGTAAATCTTTCCATTTAAATTCTTTTAGCTCCACTGTTACTCTGAAGGGCATGTCGGAGGCAGACATCTACCTAGACAATTCAAGGCTGGATAAGTGCTTCTGTAAATGAAGAAGGCGTGACAAAGCTTGCCAATTTGTTTACAGATAGAAATCCAAAGACAGATGGAATCATTAGATATAACACTTTGATAGCTAATTCTGCCTCCAATGACCTTAATGTGGAACCATGAATACTTCTTCCCTTTATTTTTTTTTAAATGAAGCACTAATAATGCAGACTTTTCAAAAGATGACCTCATTGATACAATATGAATTCAATGAGAATTCTGGAGAACTCCAGGAATCCCACTATGCCCAACCTGCATCTCAAAAAGCCAAAGCAGCTCTTATTTTGTCTCTTATCATTTTCTTTTGCCAAGTCAGTGTTTTAAACCCTTACTGCCATGAAGCTAAAAAGTCGTAGTCAAACAGATGTCAAAAATAACAAGCCTTTTGCTGTGTCAAAAACCACTCCATAATTTCAATATCAAAGCCAAACATCAGCCTTCTTGTAGAGGCTTACTTTTGAGATGAATTAAACTTGATTTTTACTTGCAAAATTTGCATTTATCTCAGGTGTTTGAGGAAAACAAGCATTAATGTCAAGAGGAAGGTGGTGAGAGCAATAGATATGACTTTATCCAGATACTTTATAGTCTCTGTAAAATAATTCAATTTCCATTACCTAAAATGGTATGAAAAAGTTTTTTTGTATATATGTGTTTATGTGTATTCTTCTGGGGAGAAAGTCTACAGCTTTCTTCAGATTCTTAAAGTGTCTGCAATCTATATAAGGTTAATACCCTCTGCCCTGGTGCTTTGTAGAGTAAAACATTTTAAGGACTGAAACAAATGTTGTGAGGAAGTGAAATTCTTCTGTTGAAAATGATACTAACCATGCCTTGGTGCTCCACTAGCCAATTAATAAAACAGGCTGCTAAATAGGAAGGAACCAGCTGTCCTAGAGATGGGCACTAACTCATTCTCATTTTTGGACAAGCTTTTCTGAAATAAAAACTGAGACAATTTGGATAAAAACAATTGATTTGTTTTTAGTTTACATGCTGAGTGAAGAACCTGTAGCCATATTTACGTAAAAAAGTAGGACTAATAAGGAAAAATTGGGACCTCAGAGGTAGTGCTTTAAAATACAGTATTTTCTTGAGAAGTATAGCAAATGCATTTGAAAGCATCTGTATTAGTTTCTATTGCTGCTATAATGAATTACCATAAACCTAAAAGACACAAATTTATTATCATACAGTTTTGTAATTCAGAAGTTGGAAATGGGTCTCACTAGGCTAAAATCAAGGTGTGGGCATGGCTGCATTTCCTTCTGGAGACTACCCACATTTCTTGGCTTGAAGCCCTCCTCCTTCACCAAAGCCAATATAACAGGTCATCACTCCCTCACCCCACCCCCAGTCAGTTTGTGTTTTAATAATGCTAATGCTCTGGACTTGACCACATACTAGGCAGTGGGTACTGTACAGCCGTTGCTTCTGATTTCTGGGTCTTCAAGTTCTCCTTGTGCTTGTTGAATCTGCTGTTCAGGGCATGTACTTTCTTGACCCACGGATACTGGGGCTTGTAGAACTTCCTGGGGTTCTCTGAGTTTATTTAATGACCATGAGAACAAAGGTGGTGGACTTGCAGACAGGTCAGATCTTGGAGAGTTTAGGCCCTGTGACTTCTGTTATTTGGTGTCATACTTCTGGAGAGAGCTTCACCTTCTGGTCATCCGGAGTTTTCAGCAGTTCTTCCTTGCCCTGAAGATCTTGGAGTATAGGTTTTGGTCCTAGTTGTGCAAGCAGCCACCAGCTGCCACGTACTCTGATGGCCTCTTCCACTTTTAAGGATACTTCTTTTATTGAGCCCAGACAATCCAGGATAATCTTTCTGCTGAGGTCAGTTAATTAGCAATCTTCATCCAATCTGCTACCTCAATGCTTCTTTGCCAGGTAGTGTTCAGAGGTTTCAGGAATTAGAGCGAAGACATCTATAAGGGGCTATTATTCTGCCTATCACATGCCCCTTAGTCAGTTTAGTGGGAAAGGGCTGAAAGTGCAGGGGAACCATGAGAAGTGGAAACCAGAATTAAACAGCCCCTGGCTGGGATGGATAGTATGTTCCCTGATTATGCTACCAAAACACTTAAAGAACATGCCTGAGGTAATTTGCATCTGCACTTTGATTTTTTTCCCTCTTGGAAAACCTAGTCTTAAGGGAAGGTAAAGATATTGAGCTTGGAAACCCTGAGTGTTAGCTCTGGCTCTGCCACTTGCTGTCTATATCACCTTTGACAATTCACTTAAGTTTAGCTGAACCAGTTTCCTCATTTAAAAATAATGTTAAATTAGGAGTGGCATGGAGAGGTTGGGCTGGGACACACTGAATGTCGGGGCTGCTCAGAGGAAGGTGGATATCCCAGGATCTCCGTGAGTTCTACTGGTCTGACAAGAGAGTGCTGGGATGAGAAGCAACTGGGCGCCTGTTATGCAAGGGGGCCCTAATCCCAGACTTCTGCTAAGGAATCTGTCTCACACCATCTGTCAATCAGATCCTGATCCTCCAGGAAACCTCCCCTGGTGCACCGTCAGAATCGCAGTGCTGTGAGCCTCTTCCTGGGGACCCAGGTGTGGTGGATGGGCTTCAGCCCAAGGACTGTGCAGGGGCAGCACTAGCGGAGGTCAGAATGGGGGTGTGAACTGCACAGGTGCAGGCAGAACACCTACTACCCTCCAGGAGGCAGAAAGCCATGGGGCAGCGAGGGCAGCCTTCTGACACCTCTGTTAGGTATCCTCCAGGGTTAATGTTTCTGTGATTCTAGATTAAGTAGAGAATGTTTCTATGTCTCGAGGTCACTGGGCTATCCGCTCAGAGGGTCTAAGCACCAACAGGTCTCTAAAAGGAGGAATAGACCTTTCCCCATTTTTTGCCAATTTCATTCTTATTTGCACTTTTCCCCAGAAGGAGACAACACGGGAAAGAGCCCACTGGGCGGGTTGCATGTCCAAGCACCCCTTATCCCAGAGCAGAATTAGGTAATAAGCAAGTAGAACAAACTGTACTTTGACTTTAAAATATATCTCAGATTATACCTTCGGTATGAGATGTTTCCTATAATCTTTGAAAGGACATTTTTAAGCAGTCAGGCTTTCCTAATTTGTTTATTGTAGAATAGGATGTCACAGCCTAGCAATATACGCATACAAGGAACACAAAGACTGTTCCGCCTTTGTTCTAGAACACAGGTGGGTCTATATAGCTGTAGTAAGCAAAATTATGACAGCCAAGATTCCCATCTCCTAGTATATATGCCCTGTATAATCCACTTTCCTTGAGTGTGAGGGGATTTAGGAATATGATGGTATAGTCATTCCCATGACTAAGTTATGTTATATGGCACAGCTGACTTTAAAAAAGGGAGATAATCTTTGGTGGGCCTGACCTAATCAGGTGAGCCCTAAAAAGGACTATGCTCTTCTGAAGTGTGAGAGAGATTTGACACAAGGGAGATTTCTCCATTGATGGATATAAAGATAAAAGGGGCCATGGAAAGTGACTACTAAGAATGGAAAGCCAACAAGAAAAGAAGGGCTTTAGTCTTCTAACTATATGGAACAGGATTCTACCAACAAACTGAATGGGTTTGGAAGTGGATTCCAGAGGCAGAGCCTCTAAATGAGAATTCAGCTTGACTGATATCATGAATATGAGACTCTGAGCAGAGAACTCGGTTGAGTCATGCCTGGACTTCTGACCTACGGAACTGAGAGCTAATAAATGTGCATTGTGTTAAGCCTCTAAGTTTGTGGCCATTTGTGATGCAACAATAGAAAACTGATGAACTGATACAATGGTATTCTAGTTAAACATGAGTTAGGATATTTTTAAAGAAATATTTTTCTTGTCTCCTCTGTCCCTAGCTTTCTCCAAAGCTTTGATCTATTTCCCCACCATGTAGTTATTTCACTGACTATAACTAGAAAATGTCATATTCTCAGATTAAATCTTCTTTCATATCACATTATCTTCTCTCATATCAGAGTTATCTCTTTTTTTCTCCTTTACAGTTGATTTGAGATGCAGAGACATATGCATTTTGGGTATATTATATACTGGCTTAAGGCAGGAGAATCAAACTCGAAAACACAGATTTCGAGAATTAAAGCAAACAATCTGTGTATTTTGAAGTAGCTCTGATATGTTTTATTTGCTGCATCTAGTTATCTTGATATACAGTAACCCTGACATAACAATTGAAGAAAATGGAGAAGCAACGTAAGCATAAATGGCTGGATATTTTAATACACTGTACCAATAAACATTACTAGAATACCATGCATTTGAATCCATGCTTTTCCTGAGGAAAACCTGCATTATATCTTCTGTTTCCTGATATTGCAGCTGGATTCTATTACAAGGGTAGGACACATCATGGGAAGCATGCCTAAACTTTTTAAGCTAAAAACGAAAACTGATCTTCATTAATTACATGTCTAGATTATGCAGATTGACCACTATATTACATATAACACAGTGAAAAGCACTATTATTGGGCTTGTTGATAGCTCCACCTAGGTAATTTAGCTCTAAGCCTTATTTAGCACAAAGGCAGGATTTGGTATCAGGTCAAAAAATCAGATCAAACTGTGACTTTGTGGTTGATGGCTGAAAAGTGCTCTACAACAAAGGGAACTGAGAATGCAGTGTCTTTTTAACATTTAATTCAGGAAAAATTTCATCTCCAACACAGCTTAATATAGTGCTACTACATAATGCAGATAAACAAAAATATAAGAAAGTCAGTGATTCATAACTAAGAATCACCATTTAAAAATCAATTCTCTACCTCTGTGAAAACCATAGAATTGGATTAAGAGACAAGCCACCTAATTTTAGATTTAAGCAAATGTCAACAATGGATTCTGGAATGAAGGATAAGTCTAAGGATCCTAAAACCCTGACCTGAATAATGGTTAGCTGTTGTAGTAAAAAGAAGAACGAACACACACACACACACACGCGCACGCGCCGCACACACACACACACACACACACACACACACACAACTCAAAAGGCCCTAATCTGCAAAACTTCAAGATCTGGGGGTCCAGGTAAATCATGACTTAGCTTTTACCAACTTTAACCAAAGTCTTCCCAGGTTCTAAAGTCGGCACTAAGAAAAGTTATTACAAAAATATTATATTAAATAATTATAATCTTTGTCTTCTTCAACTCCTTATACCATTTATATAATTATGTTGAGGGAAAACACCCCAAACTCAAATGAAATAAATGACTTCAGTTTATGCCCACACGGACCTTGTCAAGTAGCCAATGACTTGCCCTTTCATTGTGAGTGACTAATATCAATGCTGGCTCTAAAGAAAGACACTTTTCATAATCACCCAACAATCTGCTAAGTGAAAACATATGGATAGGCTTAGGCAAAACTTGCCGGGGTCTTTGCTGAATGGAAAACAGGTGCTTTCATTCTGTGCCACGTAATACCCCATTTACCCCCAAGTCCAAAGGTTATAGGACTAATAGCTGCCTTGTGGTAATCAGGGAAAGCCAAGACACTAGCTCTGGTGAAACATCTGGGACATATTTTACATACTTGCAACATATGCTTCAGGTTCAATTAAAGTGAGGCTTTGGCACATTTATTAATCTTTTTTACTTTTATCCTATAAGAGGACCTACTGACCTGACCCTACTATTATACCATATGAGAAAACAGAGAAATAATGAGAGCTAGAGGGTCAGTACCTGCTAGTATGGCAAAAAAACACATTTGTTTTCTCATGAAATTCCATTACGCATGACTCTATACACAAACTTTAAATAGAGAAACCAGTGAATTTTTTAAAGTAGGAAATTACCCTTCTGCTATTCAGACACACTGATAGCCAAGGCTTACAACATTTACCACTGTGAGAGTCAGTCAGAGATGGAAGCTGGTAAACAGAAACTTGAAGGATCCTTTCATAGTTCCATTTCTCATAGTAAAAACTTCATTTTTCAAAATGTCTACTCTAAGATTCTTTACTCTATTATGCAAACCTGTAAAGTCTATTTTAAATTATTAAATTTGAGATTTTCATTTGTTCAGATATGATTTTCATGTTATCAATTGCATTATGAGTAAAGAAGAAAAACATATATCACTCAAATAAAGGCTGGATTTATGAAAATCAGCTCACAATCTTTTCATGTGGAAAACACAGTTTGTTGGTATCCTATGCAGAAGAACACAGTTGAATTCACACAGTAATTCAAGCACTCCCTTTCAATTAACTTTGGTAACTAGATCTGAAAATGTGTTAGAAAGGGGTGTCAATTTTGGATAACCAAATGCTAGATTACAAAGATTCCACTCCAGAGATTTGGTGTTGTTTCCACCATGGCATGTGCTACTTGTCATTTATGTTTTGGTGAGCTGGTTAAACAGGTGTGCTGTTGGTTTCCCACTTCTAACATTCTATTAAAAATGACCATAAATTGGAGATTACTGGTATATAATATCAACAAGCTGGCTAAAAAAATACAGGATGATTTCAAGTAGGGACACTGAAGTCATAGAAGTACTAGACTTCACCAAGGGTTTCCATTTATTAACATTCCTGGGGAAACGCCCGCTGCCGGAATGGATCTTTATGGTGACTTTAATAATAAAGCAGCAACAAGAAAGGGAAAATGGCCATAAATGGATGGCAGTTCAGTGTTTATCAGCAGAGAAATGATGATTCAGAGCTGGCATGTTGAGTTAAAGAACAAGCTCTCTACAGCTCTACAACTGACCTTAACAATAAATCATATCATTTATTGCCAGAAGTGTATGCTCATGTTATTTAACATTAAAAACAAACACATACGTGTTTCTGCAGGAAGGAGATTTTGTTAGTTTATGTTTGATCATGTCGCTAATGACTAAATGATGTACAGAAGAAAAATTTCACATAAAAGCTCTATCAATTCAAAGTGTGTGAAATAGCATTAGAAGGAAGAAAAGTGCGCCTGTGTGTGTGTGTGTGTGTGTGTGTGTGTGTGTGTGTGTGTGTGTGTGTGTTCTGTTTTCCTTGTAGCACTGAATATGAGAAAAAATATCATTTGGGAGGTTAACTAATCACTATGAATTTTTTTTTTCCAATGCTTGCTTTCAGTACACAAATTCTCACACTGGAATATAACTGTACATCTCTATTGGAATCAAAGGTCAAGGGCATAAACTAAGATACACTGTTTTTCTCCTTTCTTCAAAAAATTTCACTGCTTTACTATAACAGAATTCAGATAAATTACGGTGAAGGTCAAAATCTGGTTTCACATGCCAAACGATGTAGAAATAATGAATGACAGTCTCTCTCTCTTCTCCCAATCTCATCCTAGGACTTAGATTTTAGATCTAGAAATGCCCAAGGATGATGATAAACCAGCGTCACTAGCCTCTTTGCCATAGAAAGCTGTTCTTCCCATCCCAGCAGCTGCTGCAGTAGTGCAAGGTCATTCTAATTCCTCCCTCCAGTTGTCTCCTCTCCCCAGGGGACAACCCGTCTGAGAAACTAGCTGTTATTTACTGTGGTCAACATCCCCAAGCCAACCAGCAATCGAAAATCAAGCCTCCCTGAACAGACTTCTCTGACCTAGGAGTCACAGGGCCATTCCAAGTCAAGTCTAGGCAAAGGGCAGTGAGCATGGGGATTATTTAAATGCCCTCTAGAGCCCTCTGCACACGTGTTATTTTGCTGAGCAAATTGAAAATTACAGATGACAATATTCATGTTCAACTCATGCAGCCTGTTATTTTTTCTCTTCTCTCTCCCCCCAAAGTATAGCTCGATTTGTAATACTCAAAATAGGACAAATTTTTGCCCTTCAGAAACAGTTGTCACTGCCGTTATCTTCACAAGAGGTATCAAGTTCCAGACAAGCTGAATTATTTTTTTGTTCCTGGCAGAAAAATATTTGACCCAGCTCTGGACAAAAGCGAAGAGGATTTATAGCCCTCTCTCCCTCTTTGCAACATGCAGTGGCATTGTTAGGATGATAAACAGCACTGTCCGATTTTCTGGACTCGAACACTTCAACTCCTTTTTTAACTGTCTATGAAAACAGTGTCATGTCTACATTTCCCCATCCCCAGGTACCCAAGTGCTGGGAAAGATAATTACCTTGTCATCTTTGTCATCTTCTTCCTCCTCGTCCTCTAGCATGTCCTCCACTACCTGCAGACAGAAACAGAAGTCGTTTTCATGCTCTTAAAGGAGACAATTTTGTTCTGTCATTTTAAACCTTTTGGAAATGAAAACTTTATTAACATTTGAAACAGACGCACTGAGAGAGACTATTTGATCTAGCGATAGCGATAAGGAAAATGCTATGCCTTTAATTGATTAAAACCAGGGAACTGAATCTCCGTCAGGGAAACCCTATTTGTGTGAAATATTCTGTGACAACCTAAAAGAATTTGAAATATGCATAAGGTAAACGAACATTAATTTGAGGGATGCTTTAAATCAGGAAATTTCTTTTTTATCTTCTCTGCTGTCTATATCAACGAGGCACTTTAAATTTGGAGCTAGATAACTAAGCAGAAAACAGCTCTGTTCTTTCTAATTTACTTATCACCAAACTCTACAGTAAAGAACTCTGTCTGTTCATTGATTCATGCTGGTGGTCTATGGCATCAAACTAACAATATCGTTCATAGCTCCAATTTTAATTCTTACTTACGTCAAGTCTTGACTATCTCTGTATTACTTTTGATTTTGTAGATTACTTGGAGCACTGATTTTAATTCTCTGATTTTACACAAAAATTACGTTATGAGAATGGACATTATTGAAAGAAAATTAGAAATGCATTCAATAATCAAACGTGTATAATATATAGGTGTATATGCATGCATGTATTTTTTAATGGCTCCTAGTTTATCTGCTTTAACAGAATGAAATAGTCGTTTTGGATTTGCCAAATAATTTCCCCTTGCCTCAATCAATATATAACTTCAGCCATTATAAATAGGACTTCACCCTGTTTCAGGTGTTGTACTATGGTTTTATATACCTATACCTACACCTACACCTACACACACACACACACAGAGTAAAAAAATCTTCATGAAAACCAAAAATTTTTTTTAAATTGGGGGGGTTATTATTCAGGTAACTGCCAACTTATAACTATTTATGTCATTTGATATAATGTCTAATTCTTGTGGTGTTTGTATTTTTTTTTTTTTTAATCCAGCCTGTGTCTGTATCTCTGAATAAACTAAAAAGAACCATGGTTATCAAATACTTTTAAAACTTTTTTTAGAGTGCATAACCTTAGAAGACAACTAGCCCTTCTTTCATGTGGCTTTATAATACAGACTAGATTATGCTTAATGAGTGAAAACAATAACTAAGACTGTATTATGCAAAGAGTTACATAAACTGATAGAACATGTCAGGACTCTCAGCTATTCTAACTTTTCTCAAATATTCTAAAAGCATTAGCTGATTTAAAAGAATAGCCCAAACACAAACCCCCAGTTCTCATGAACCGATATATGAACAAAAGCATCTGACAACCTGTAGGATTGTTCCTAATTTAATGTCACACTTGAAATCTTGTATTATATGGTAGAATTTTGTGGTCTTTCATTTGGACATTCAGCATTTCAAAAGAACCACAGTAGCACAGTGTGCTGTTTCCAATATCTGGTGAGAGTTTACACTTATTTTGGGAACACATAAAGCAATTCAGCTTCAGCTGGAAAGGATTCTTACTTGTCTATAACTATATTCGACCACGTCATAAGCATCTACTATTACCCCCTTGTCTAAGGAACATGGTGCTAAGTACTGCAGGGATACAAAATGAATAACACAGAGATAATTCATCTATACTCGTGTCAGTCCCCAAGAGGCTTATAATCCAGGAGAATTTAAATGGGGACCCTCAGATAATTTTTCATATTGAGTTTTAATTTCCTGAAATGTTGAAGTATTCACATCCTAAGTATAGAGACAACAATAGTAACAATGTATAATTGAGGTGCTATACGCCAGTCTATTCCAAATTGGGCTATTTGTGATAGAAGTTTGAGCAGGAAAAGTGACCACAATATTTCAGTATTGTGTTGCATCAAAGGAATTCACCTAACACACCAAGTACTGAACTAGAACTCAAACCCAGACTGTAGGATAAGCAAATAGTGAGTTTTCAACCTCTGCCCATTTAAAAAAAAAAAAAAAGAAAAGATTAAATTCACCTAACCCTCACAAGATTTTTTTAAAAATGGTTATAATTTTGTATCACTAATAAAATGATATTTAAAATTTTAGATTTTGCTAAAGGAATTTTAAGGTCGGTCATTATCTATTTTATTTTTTAAATAAAAATTATATATATTTAAGGTATACAACATGATAATTTGATATACATTAGATTAATTTTTGCTAAAATTACCCATGCAAAGTCATTTATCAAACACAAAGAAAATGAAATGAATACTATACTTTTACTCTAACAATATTTTTGCTAGTTGTTATTAAGAATGTATTATATGTCTCCTCTCTTCAGTACTTATTATCATACTGCAGGTGCTAGGAAGGCAGAATGGTGTTGGATTGTGCCTAGCAGATTGCAAGTACATGGTGGGTATTCAAGAAATATTTGTTGATAAAGTGAATAGATGAATGCATCATCTATTCTTCATATCCTTATACACACTTTTTGGTAAAGTGCCTATCATCTATCTCACAGAACTAAACTAGCTCTCCTGTAAAAACTTATACCTGATAAATGATGCAGATTAATAAAAGCAAATATTCAAATATTTGTCAGGAAATAGAAACCATAAATATTTAACCCTTATTTTAAAATTTAGAGATCACCACGATCTTCAAGTTGATTTTCAAAAATTCAAAATAGTATTGAACCACAAAATATATCAATAGCTTAATTTACACATTTTACAAATCAGTTATAGATCTTATGTTCAAGAGTGACTAAAAGTGGTCTACAGAATCAGGCTCTTCATTTGTGAAACCCAAACTGTTCTTACCCTCAGCAAGCGGGTAATTGGCTATGCACAATTGCTCCACAAATGTGCGGCCAGACCACCCAATACAACCATTTGCTTTTACATTTGGCAGAAAAGTGTTGTGTTAGTGAGAGGCCTTTGTGTTGTGTTTTAGTACTCTAGTGAGGGCTTTCCCCTCCTCCAGTGCCTTTTTAATGTTACATCATAAACATCTACAAGTGAGGATTTATAATACGGACGGTTTCCTATTGATGCATTTAAGCTGCTATCCCACGATTGCATTTTGCTCAGGTGACGCTTAAGGTGGCTTGGAAAATGGAGATAATAATAGCACCTATCCTATATGTTGATTAAGGATCCAATGAGATAATGTTTTCAAAGTGCTCGGCACAGTTCCTGTATGGAAGTAAGTACTCAAAAGTGTTAGCTGTTAATAAAAATGACATCAATTTAACAATATTTTAAACATTAAATTTTGGAAATTAAACTATATATTTTTTCTGGGCAAAATACTCAGTGTTCTTAATGACAAACAAAATTCCAATTCCCATTTCACAGACATTAAGAAACACATAGAGGGGCGCGAGTTGAGGCGTGGATAAAGATTCCCAATTAAAATGATAATGCTTTCACAACTAATTTTCAGGCTTTAACGGTCCAATAAAATAGATGGCTTTGAAGGCAAGTGTCTCAGAAGCTGGGCTGTGCTCTAAGACGTGAGCCCTGGCCAAATGCAGTGAATGTAGAAACTGCACACTGAGCTTTTTAAAACAAACTGTATATATCACTGAAGTGCATTTAGTGACTGCACAAAATCACAGCCTTTCCCGGAGAACTCAAATAACACCTACTATTTAGAAAGAGAGCGCTGGAATTTAACACTTAACTAAGGAAAAAAAATAAAGGAGTCCGAATGTCAAATTCCAGCTCTTTCCTCTTCAAATAAAACCAAAGAAGGACTACTTAGTTTTGTTTTCAAATATACAAAGTCCAGTAGCCCAAACATTTGTCACCAATAATTTAATGACGATACAAATACATAGCATCTTCTTGGGTAAGAAAAAATGCATGTGTTAGAAAACATACAGTTTTACAATTTTTTTTTTCGTGAAGGGGAGTATCTTAGATCAGCTCTAGAATTCTCTTTCCAAATTATGCTTTCTGATACCTTGCTTGAAAGCAAGTAGTATTAATCAAACAAAGGAAGGGCACTAGGGAAATCAGAAAGATGTAATGCAAGCAGTTAAAAGTGACATGACCTTCTGTAATGTCGCTCGTCACAGACTTATATGCCACACACTGGAGGAAGGTCTTGAAAGAAACTGATTCTTGGTACTATTCCTTGAATGTAATACTAATAAAGATGACATTTTAAAAAACACATGTAGACAGCCCAAATGCAGCATGCCAGCTACATTACCACCAAAGCATAAGCGGATAACATTATTTTTAAAAGCATAATATTTCTTCTTTCCTATTCCATATTTGCTGAACATTTGTCATTCACATTTAAAACTCTATTTTCAAAATAGAGCGAAATTGTATCTGTAGAATCTGTATATTTTATATTGTTGTATAGCTTTTGAAATAAGACTTTTAAGTAAAATTCAATACAACTAAATGCTTATGATTTGCAAGGAAATAAAATTTTACCTGGCTGAAAATGATAATAATGTTATTGGTAATCTGAATAAAAATATGACAACATGCTTATAATTATTCCACCAGACAAAGATGTTCAAGTTAGAGGACCAGGAGGATGCAGAAAAGGAAGACCAAGAGAGTGAAAGGATGAGAAAAAGTGAATTCAGGTAAACTTCATTATTAAAATTATCATGAGACAGTGGATACTACTTATAGCTTTTTAATGCCATTTCAGAGTGCATGTTTTAAAACTAAAGTGACAAAAGGGGGTTAAAAGTTCCATGAATAATTCTTAAAACACTTCATATTATGATTTTCCCAGGGATAAAGTATTCCATTAATTTGCATCCATTTAAACAAAAAGGAACCATTTATGCTACCCTCGTATGGAATCCCACAAAGCCAAAACCCCTCCGGAGCCAACGCTGACACAAACCAGCATCTTTCATGTTTACTTTTTTCCTCGGAAATAACCTTTGAATTAAGTGGATGTTTTGCTATATTCAGAATGAATAGTTGCACAATTCAAATTACTTTACTCAAACACAGTTTTTAAAAAAGGACACATTTAAATTAAAGAAGAAATCACTGCTGTCCAGATGTGCAACTGTGATGTTAAAAAATTAAAACTGTCACAAAAGAAAGAAGTTTCATATTTAATTTCATATTCATAGAACATCCAGGTGCTATCTGGATACACAACAAACTAAATGCCTATTTCCATTCTAGAGATATAGAAGAATTTGGGGACAGCAGTATTCTTCAACATGGCCTGGAGTTCCTTTATACCATTTTGTGTGTGCATAAACCAAGTAGAACATGCATTTGTGTGCCAATGGATTTATTACATGTGTAAGTATCTTATGAAATTTTTGAAAGCCTAGGGATTGTAAAGATGCATATAATCACTCAGATTATTTCAGATCACTTGGAAGCATTAGACATCAGGCTGAAGACTTTTGTGGTCAATAAGATCATTATAGGTGAACTTGTGCTGTCATTTTCACGACAGACACCCGCCTCTCACAAGATTTTTGAGAAAAAAACTTTTGCAAAATGAATGGCACAATTAAACTATACACATAATTTACTTCACATCTGAAAAAATAATAAGACCCATAAACAGGTCTGCGATATACCGTTTCCTCTAGTATATCTCAAAAACAACTGCACGTATGATGGCTGCTTAGTCTGATTCACACTATTAAGGATTTGACCTTGGAGTATTTCAGCTACAGTAGTCATCAAGATAACTGAACCACTAGATGTAATAATAATTAGTGTGATAGACTTGCCAGTGAGGCTGAATATATTGAGATACAAAAGAAGGCAGACTAAAAAGAAAAGCATTATTACTTACTGCTAAAAGACTTCCTGATTTTTACAGAGACACTCAAATACAATTATTTCTTCTTACAGAATGCATTTCCTTGGCTCATTCTGGGAAGTGCCATGTTGTAATTTAGTCTGATTCTTAATAGGAAATGTGGCTTTAATGTGGCTATCAGATGACTTTTGATGCATGCCACTGATTACATACAGCCTGTATTCTGCATCAACAACAGCACTCTTATTTGCAGTATAATATGCTTTGCTGTAAGGTGCAAGGACAGTAAATTTACTTTACTGGCCGAGAGTATGTAACCTTTTATTGTTTTAACTGTCAGCTTAATATGCAGAAAAACCCCTTCCATTAAGGAAGGCTAAATATAATATAAATTCTATAATCAGTATAAGCATCTTAAATGAATTTTCTTCTCATAGTTCCTTCTTAGTATTCTTAAATGTTCATTCTTATACTTACACAAAGCACTGCGCACAGAATTCTTGTGTTTATTTGAACTATGTCTCCATCTAAAGGCTTCGAAACGTACTGTATTTTTACTTGCAGGAAAAATTCTAATCTTGGGTGTCTTTAGGATATTGTATATTAATTTGATTCAGTAGGGGAAAAAAGGTCAACTATTAACCTATAATATGCTTTTTAAATAATAATACTTTCTTAAAACTATATTATTTGTCAGGTTAAAAAGGGGTATACAAAGGGCCAAAAAAATGAATTGTTTAATGTGCTTTGCAAATGAAATTAAAAGATAACTATTAGACTTATAACTACTGTTTTATAAAAATGAATATTTTCAAAGCAAAACATTTTTGTCCATTAATAATAATGTTTTTAAATAAAAAAATTATGTACTTAAGCCTTTTGATATAAATTCAAATTTCCATTCCAGAACCACAAATTTACAAGAAAGGCATAGTTTTAAATGTTTCAAATTTTAAAAACAAACTAAGGAATTTTTATTTTTTAAGTATCTAATAGAGCGTCCACATTATCTATTTAAAACATTTTCTGCAAAGCAAGAAGGAGCTGCTCTGACCTCTGTGAGAGAGCTATGTCCTCCAATCTTCTCAGAAATGTACTTTGATCTAACCCTATCAGATATGTTTGGGAGCATTAAAGCCACAATAGGCAAGTTCTTTTTTCAGGTAAATGTAGAGTTCATCACATGTAATACAGTAAAATGCCACCCTTTTAGAGTATTGGGGACCTTTAAAGAATAGAATTTAAAAACAAAAAATATCATTTATCTTAGAGCTTAATGTTAGCAAACTTTTGGACCACACTGTTCTGGTTAGGTTTGATTCACTTTTTACAAAAATTCGCAGCTACTGCCTATTCGAAGCAATATATTGGTAGTAGTGGGGGGAGTGAGGAGAATAATGGACGTTTGAAGAGAAAACTATTCTGATGGTAATTTGATTTTTTAATTTTCTTTTTCTTGTGCCTAGAATATTTTGAGGTCTAAGAACAGTGTCAGAAAATCTAACTTTACAAAGGAGCATGTATTGAATGCCAAAAAAATCTTATAGTCAGAAAACTTTGTTTTTTTCCCTTATATCCCTTTTCTATAAATAATAATGAGAAAAATATTTTTTTTATCCTTTTTATAAAGAATAATCACCTCACAAAAGACAGCCCTTATGGGTTCAGACCTACATTTGAACTGGAAAGAATGTCTGTGGTGAATGGTGAATTGTAGCATAAAAGCCTGAATGAAAAAAGAATGTTCATGAAACCTCACACAGAACCTCCGTAACCATTTTATCATGAGCTTCCCACAATGTAACACAAGAGCTCTATATTCTAGGAAAAGCTGGCCTGGTCCACTTATCATTTCGGCTTTATGTAGTATACTGGGTGATTGCTAAATTAGTGCATAATGCATTTATAATATTTATAGTACCAACATTTAGTTAAATAACCTTTATGTAAGATTTATGTTGATTTTTTTTTATTTCTCATTTAATGGCAAATTATGAAGAGCATGTTTCATAAAGATAATTCTCCATTTAAATTCATCAGTCCATTAAATATTAAAATTATGTTTCTGATGCAATTGAGAACAAATTTGTCCAGCTTCAGTGATTATTTGCACTCATAAAAATTAGGCTTGATTAATAAAATTTAAATGCTTGATTAAGTTGACATTTTCATGTTCTATTCTGATTTATTAAAATTAGTCCCTGTGCCCAGGCCTGGTAGGCTAATGTAGGTTTACCTTTTTCCTTCTCTTAGTCGACATCCAGAGTGAGGCTGTTAAGTATTTTGCTTTTGGATTCAATGATGGTTTCAGGGAAGTGCCCTGTTCTTTGCTCACAGTGCCACCAGCCTTTGTCTTTATGCATTGTGCATGGTGGAGATTGTATAACAGCAATCAAGAAAAGCGTTTCTTTCACTATCTATGGATATAATCTGTAAAATGGCATATATATATGATATTCTTGTAAAATTCACTTTACCGACAAGCTTTAATCTGCAGAGGATTGCTTAAATATCTAAATCTGATTTTTTAAAATAAAAATATAGTTTTTATTTTTGTGAGATTTCCATATATAGCAGGGGGATTATAGACACATGAAAATTTTCTGTGGCAACGCTGTTGTTTTTGTCTACAAATGCAAAACCAAGAATGACTAATGGCTTTAAAAAACCATCCTCTTCAATAGCCCTTACAAGGAAATGACTCTTCAAGAAAGGTAGTGACAAATAATGTTTAAATTCCTATTATACCCACACTGGCTTGTCCTGTTTGAGATAGGGTGAGGTGCTTAATTGTCCTTTATTGAGCACTCACTATATGCTAACACAGTATGTTAATTGTCTCTTTAATCCTCACAAGACCTCAACAAGGTAGGTATTATCATCATTTTAACTGGTGAGAAAACTGAGGCTTAGAAGAATGAATAAATTTGTATAGCTAACAAATGAAAGGTCAAGAATTTAATCCCAGATCTTTCTAATTTCAAAGTTTGGGCTCTTAACCTCTATCTACCAACTGACAAGGGGGAGTGGTACCACTTCTTTTAAAGATGTTTTTGCTGTGGCCCATGTGAGTATAACTCATTCGGAAACTTTGTTTAGGTGAATTATTTAGGTGAATTTCTCTCATTTAATTGTGCTACCAGAATATTCAGTTATTTTTAAAATAAGTAATATGATATTTTCTTTTTCTTGAATGATGAAATAAATATTCAATAACAAATGACAGAATATGTTATTTAAGTTTGGTTACCTACATGTATGATTGCAGTTCTATATACAGGATGGAGGAAGGCTTTAAAGTTACAAGCTCTTGATAAATCTATCTCATGCAACACTAAAAATAATAATGAATATAAAATTCTCAGGATTATTGGACTCCTAATAATAGTTCTGATTTATAAATATTTTCCATGAGCAGATAAAGATATATCATTGGTTTCCACTTTTAATTTTTCAGTTGAGGTCTTGCAATTTCTTATCACTTTTCTGAATCAGGACAATAAGTCTCCACAAATATTGTAAGAAATCCTCTTCCAACACTACCCACCATACAGGGTATGAAGATCAGGACTAGTTATGCAAACTAGTCACGGGGTCATGAGTTGCTTCTGTTGGCCCTACATCCTACCTCCCTCACCATAAAGTTTCGAAGTTTGGCTACCTACTAACAGGGTAGTACAAAATCATTCAGGAAAAATAAACAGGACATCATGAGAAATAGGTAGGATGAGACCTCCACCTTGGGAACTGAGACTAAAACTATGGGTATCCTTTTTTCTCCTCTCCTAAATCTCACACTTCAATTCCAGAGATGACAAAAATGTGGGGCATATCTTTTGAAGAACAGAGATAAAAACATTTGGTTGACACATGGGTAAATGCTTGGGTCGGACGCTTTGGAGAACCATCCAGATGGTGAATTCTTTGGATCTATGCAAGACTTTGAGGAGAGTTTAGGAAGTTGATTTTCCAATGAGTTCCTGGGGCTCTAAGGGTCAACTGGTGCTCAAATAAGAGAAAATCAGCCATTTATGGTGGCAAGATCTTAAGGGTCCCTTCAAAGATTCCAAGACAATTCACTGAGTGGAAAAGGACTGGATTTCAGGGCAGAAATCCTCTAAATTAATGAAGAGCACCTCTTTATCTTGTTACATTCTCATATGGATCTTTGGAGAATCTGAGCAAGGTGGGAACAATTCATGAAGATGGTGGTGGGGCTAAAATATAAGATTGACTATAAGCACCCTCTATGATGGCTACCACTAACTTTACTTTCTAAGTCTCTTTGCTGAGTTCTAGAAGATATAAAGCAAGAAGTTTATGTTCCAGTGAGGAGAATCTTTAGTAAATTGACTTTTAAAAATAGAAGTGTTTGTCTTTACATCTTTCTCTATATGAACTGACATGTCATGTACAGGTAACACTCATCTACTACCATTCTACAATTTTATCTTTTCAATTTAAAGTTTAGTTGCAGTATGAGAATAGAGTAAAAACATAGCCGATAAACTGAAGAAATATTAAAAGCAAACATGAGTTACTGAGTGAAAGGGAAAGACTAAAGGGTGGAATAAGAGCTTTGGCCACAGATAGACCCCTTTTCTTTGTATATGCAGCACAGAAACATACCTCTGAGATGATCTAAATGTCTTTTGGCTGCACAATTTGCATATTATATACAGACCTCTATCACTTCACCTATTCTATTCATGTATTCGATTCAGTTATTTCCTTCACTATAACACAAACTGTCATGGCTAAGGACCAGGTTTTAATCATCTTTGAACAAAAGCTAGCACAGTGCCTATTAATGTTTAATAAGGTTTTGTTGAATGGAAATCATTATGCATAAAAATTAGACCATTTTTGATTCGGAAACAGTTAGTGGACTAAACTATTTATTCATTCAAACATTTTTTGAGCAACTATTATCCTGCTATGTTTGAGATATCTTACTCTGTGCTGGAATTAGACACACAAATAGAGCAACCTTGAGTAGGTGAAGAAGACCTACAGTGAGCTGATTATTAAAATACAGTAAGGGGAATATTGAAACTCAGATGGGTGGGTTCGCTTAACCTCTAGGACTATGTGTTGGCAGGGCTGGGCTGCTGGTCGGGGCTGAGAGCGGGACAGAAATAAAGGATGGGTCTCCAGAGGAAAGGATAAAGATAACTGGTGGTTACTAAGACATATATGGACAAAATCTTAAAACCTTAATGGGTGGCAAATTAGTATTAACTACTAAAAATATTCAAAATGCATATATTCTGACCCAGAGATTCTCTTTTGAGGACTTTGCCAAAGGACATTACCAGAGACCTGCTCAAAGATTTGTTTTAGGATTTTATTTACAGCATTATTTGAGGTGGCAAAAACATTTGAAACGAACATTTCTAAAATGAGTGTTTCAAGAAAAAATATTCATATGGTGAAAACTATGTACTCATTAAAAATCATGTGGTGTTCCAGTAATATGAGAGATACTTCAGATATGCTGAATATATATGCTATTATATATATGTGTTATCATATATATAACATTTAATGTTATTAAATATTTATAAAAACCAAAATATGTATGACAAGCAAGAAATATGCATTACATTCATAAATAAAATTTTTAAGAAAAGAGTATATGGAATAGAGAGTGCACTGACTATTTGGGAAACTGCAAATATATGTACTCTGTACTCAATGCTCCCCTCTCCCCAAGGCAGAAGGTCCATCTTTCACCACTTCCTTTGCAGTAGGCCAACACTTGCTCATAGAAGTGAACAGGAGCCCCTAAAGGTTCATACTGCAGGCTGAGGAGGTACCTCAAAATAGCCAGACCCTTGCAAGCCGATGTACTTGTGTCTTTGCCAGGCCCTGGCGCCTGCAGAATCCCTGTGTATCTGCTGGACCTCAATCCCTTCAACATGCAGCTCCTGTGACAAGGACTTCAAGTGCTCCAGCCACCTGTCATAGGATGCGGCTACATACAGTGCAAAAGCCAGCCAGCTGCACTATCTATCTCTAGTGCCCACACAGCTTCTGTGGAGCTGGCACAGCTTGTGCGCCTCCACTAAGTTCAAGACCTAGGCTACACTGCCCTTCCCTAGACTACCATGTCTGTCCCACTCAGCACCACTGCCTCTTCAGAGGTTACTGCCTCATTGTAGGCCTCAGTTTCCCCATCTATATGAAGACAGAAGCATCCTTCTTCCTTACTTCCTACTATGTTATGTGGACCAAGTCATTGCCTTCCTGGAGCCTGTGGAATGTATACATTGAGGAAAGGTATAAAACAGCTGCCTGAGGGCCAGGAGAAACTGGCTTCTGGTCCCACTGTGCTGTGTGAACCTTTGCACGTGGCATAACCTGAGTCTTGGTTTCATGCTCACCCAAGTGGTGAATGGTTGCTTTTGAGTGAAAGGGATGACAAAAAGAGCATGGGCACAGCCTGAGTCATTTCTGCAGCTCCCCTCTTCTGCCCACTACCCTCGCTTTTGCTCATTAAACATTCCACATTCAACAACAACAAAAAAGACATGCACACAAATAATCCTGTTGGAATACAGGGAAGGTAAAGCTGAAGCTATGATTTGGCTGGGGTCTGCTCATGAGGAATCTTCTATGCCTGGCTTAAAATGTGTGGAAAGACCAAAGTAACAGAGGGAGACAGTCCGAATTTTATTTTAGAACTATCGCCTTCCTATATAGGTCTTGAGGTAAAAACACAAGGTGCAATTTGGGGTAAAGTTGCCAGAAAAAAATACAGGTCATCCACTTAAATTGGAATCTCAGATAAATAATAAATATTGCTTTAGTATAAATATCTCCCATTATTTATCTGAAATTCTGATTTAACCAGGCATCTGTATTTTTATTTGCTAAAAATAGGGTTACAGGCAACCCTATTTTGGGGGCAAATTAGGAAGCTTCAGAGGCTGGAGTTTGAGGGAATTCTGCAAAGTAGAAGGCCTGGTCATCTACTGAGAGGGAAGGGATGGTAGAATAATGGTAGTGGTTGGGTAGGAGGGCATTTGAGAAGAGTGGAAAAAATGTGAAAAGCCTGTTGGTCTGTGTCCAGAGACTGATGAGGTGATGGTCACTGGTGTGTGGGGACCAATCTGTACAATGAGCAGGTGGCACAACTAAGCAGTTGGTGAGCGGCTTTGAGAGGGGTAATAGGGGATGAACTTTTCTACTGACTTCTGATTGGCTGTTGGTTTCTACTTTTTTTATGCTAGTGATCGTGTTTGGAAAACTAAAGGTCTGGTTCTTTTCATGGTCCGCCTCACTTTTTTTTTCTTTTTCTTTTTGCAAGCTGGTGACCTTCTGAAAAAAATTGAGAAAATTTCTGTTGAAATAAGCAGGAAAGAGAAAAGAGTGATCATCCATTTTTAGATGTGTTTACAGACCGTATGACTCAGTGCTGCTTCTGTTAAGAGCAAGTATGTGGTCTTTTCTGGTACTGAGATGCAAACAGGAGGCTGTGGTCTATGCCACTTTCCGTGAAAGATAAAGCTGGGATGGAAGTACAGAGGGTCTGACTATACATCCAAAGTGCTTTGCATATGTGGTCCTTTCCTCTCAGCTCAGCTTTGGCCATTCTCTTTAGATCCTGTTAGGAATATCACACTTATTTAATAGTTCACTTATTCAAATAGTCTACCATGGACTTCTTTGGAATGAGAATGCTGGCTGAGAAAATAATAATGTTTGATTTACAGGAACTCAGGTCAAACAATCAGATGTTTCTTTGATGGCTTGTATTTGGTGGACCATCACAAACTAATTAACAGCACTTATGGCAGCAAAGAATTCTTGGGGTGACATAAGCAGCATGGCGGCCTGAGAGGACTTCTTAGTCTCTCCTCTTAAAGTTATAACAAATTGGACAAGTATAATTCAATGAAGGGTTCCCTGCTCAACAGACAAACACATTTGAGAGATCCACACATTGAGACATCTGAAGGTGGATATATCAGAGCAAGCAGGAAAGAGAGGATGGGGGAAGGAGAGCTGCAGATACTGTCTGGCACTCGCAGTGGCCCCACTGACCTGGCAGCGGTGGAGGGTCAGATTGTAGCACTAACTTGGCAGGTTGCAAAGAGGCAGAAGCAACAATTCAGCCTGAGTGGCTGGAACACATTGCACCAGAGCCAAGCGGTGGGGCCAGAGATGCTGTTCAAAAGTATCAGCCATCACCAAGAAGAAACAAAGCCACAGACTCACAAATCCACCCCCAACCTCCCATACCCCACCTGGCTCAGCAGACATGGCAGCAGTGGAGGTGTCAGATTATAGCCCTCACTCAGCAGGTCATGAAGGGGCAGAAGCAACACTCTAACCTCCGTGGTCAGTACATACTATGGCTAAGCCCAGTGGAAAAAAAAAAGTTGCAGACATGTGAACCCATCTTCTTCCGCCCACCACTTCCCTATCTATCTGCAGGGAACCCAGCAGAGGCAGTTAGGACATCTCAGATAGTACAGCACAGGAAAGCAGTGCCAGGCACTCACGGGCCCAGAGTACCATCGCTAGACATGTTCCTACCACAGGGGCGGTGACCTGAGACTAAGGTGACCTAGTCACAGAGGGAATGTCCACCTCCTCAAAGAGTATAGGGCATATTCAATGGCCAAGGCAACACGACCCTACTGAGATCCTGGAAGTCGCAGTAGTGCAGGTAAGAGAAAACAAAAAAATTCACTATAGCGCCATCTCCCAGAAAATAAAAGACAGACCTCTTCTTATCAACCTGATAAGTCATTAAAACAAAAAACAATACTTAAAAAAAATTACGATCCCTCAGATGTCCAGGCAGAAAACTAAACCATAGAATATCATGAATAACCAAGGTAACAAAGTATCTCAGAAAGAAAACAAAAAGTCTCCAGAAAAAAAACTCAAAGATGTGGAAGAGTATGATTTAAATGACAGAATTTAAGACTGCAGTTCTGAAAAGATTCAATGAGATACAAGAAAACTAAGAAAGGCTGTTCAATGAGTTCAGGAATAAAATTAACAAACGAGTACTTTCCCAAAGAGATTTAAACTATTTTTTAAAAAAAGAAATTCTGGAGCTGAAGAACTCAATAAATGAGATGAAGAATGAGTTAGAGAGCTTTGAAAATAGAATAGACAAGATGGAAGAAAGAATTAGTGATCTTGAGGGTAGAAATCCAGAAATGACTCAGATGGGAGAGAATTGAGAGTTAAAAAAAAAAAATGAAAGAAGTCAACAAGTACTATCTGACCCCATAAGAAAGAGCAATATAAGAATAATGGGTAGAGAAAAAAAAAAAAGAGAGCCTATTCATACAAATAATCAATAAAAACTTCCCAAACCTATGGAAAGAGGTAGACCCTCAAAACCAAGAAGCTAACAGAACCTAGTTATCTCAATGCAAAAGACCTCTTTAACACATATTAAAACTATAAAAAATTAAAGAAAAAGAAAAATTCTCAAAGGGAAAAAAGACTATAACTTATAAAGAAAACCCCATTAGATTATCATCAGATTTTTCAGTAGAAATCATACAATCTAGGAAAGAGTAGAATTGAGAGAAATCACCAGCCAAGAGTAATATAGCCAGCAAAGTTATCCTTTAGATATGAAGGAGAAATAAAGGCCTTTCTAAACAAATAAAAGCTGAGAGAATTTGCCACCAAATGACCTGCATTACAAGAAATGTTGAAAGGAGCTCTTTTACCTTAAACAAAAAGACACAAGAATACAAAATTATAAGATACCAAAGAGACAGCAGCAGGAAATTGCAACATTATTTCAGAAAAGGATATTAAATACTTAATTATAACATAAAGTTTAAAGGAGGTAAAAACAATTAAAGAAAGACTATACCTTCTGCAACTGGAAAACAAATGCATAGGATTAAGAGAGATAATTTGAGACGACAAAAACATAAAAGGGGAGGGGAAAAGGACTCAACTGGCACAGGTAAATGGAGATAAGCTGCAATCAGAAGAAAAAGGACTATTGTATGTGTGAAACTTTTTTTTTTTTGCATAAACCTAATGGTAACCACAAAATAAAAATCTAGAATGAAGACACATAAAATTAAAAAAAAAGAAAAAGGAAACAGAAAAAAAAATCATAGACCACCACCAAACTAAAATAGCACACAGAAACACAAGAGAAAAGAAACAATAGAGATACAGAAAAACCAGAAAACAAATGATAAAATGTCAGTAGTAAGTTCTCATATATCAACAATCACCCTATTTGTAAATGTACTGAACTCGCCAATTAAAAAGTACAGAGTAGCATGATGGGTTCAAAAACAAGACACAACTACGTGTTGCCCATCTCAGCTAAAAGACAAACACAAACTCAAATTGAAGGAGTAGAACATAATACTTTAAGCAAAAGGCATCCAGAGAAAAGTGGTTATAGTTTTGCTTGTATCAGACAAAATATATGTCAACATAAAAATGGTAACGACAGACAAAGATGGACTTTTTATAATAATAAAGGGAACACTTAATCAAGAATACATAACACTTATCAATAATATGCACTCAACCTGGGGATACCAAATATATAAAATAATTACTAGCAGACCTAAAGGGAGAAACTGACAAATACCATTATAGTAGGGGACCTAAATACCCCCATTAACAGCGATAGAGAGATCAACCAAATAGAAAGTCAACAAGGAAATATAGGCTTTAAATGATACATTATATTACTAAATGAGTATAATCAGTATTTACAGAACTTCATATGCCCAAACAATAGAATATATATTGTTCTCAAGTGCACATGAAATATTCTCAAGGACAAGCCATATGTTGGGGCACAAAACTAGTCTCAATAAATGTAAGACGACTATAATAATATCAAACATATTATCTGACAATAATGGAATGAAACTTGAAGTCAACTACAAGAGCACTAAAAAAGCCACAGATGTGCAGAGATTAAATGGTGTGCTATTGAATAACTATTGGGTCAGATAGAAATAAAAGATCAAAAAATACATAGAGACAAATGAAAATGACATATCAAAATTTGGGGGATGCAGCAAAAGTGGTAAGAGGGAAGTTTATAGCATTACAGGTCTACCTCAAGAATCAAATAAAATCAGAAATGAAAGAGAAGTTACAATGGACACCTCAGATATACAAAGGACTCTACAAGAATACTATAAAAGGCTATATACAAAATTTGATAACCTGGAAGAAATAGACAAATTCTTAGAAACATATAATCTTCTTAGACTGAACCATGAAACACTGGAAAATCTAAATAGACTGAAAAACAGTAAGAAAATTAAAAGAGCAATAAAAACCTCCCAAAAAACTAAAGTCTATGACCTGAGGGCTTCACTGGTGAATTCTATCAAACAAAGATTTAACACTTATCTTTCTCAAATTCTCCAAAAAAATTAAAGAGGGAATACCTCTTAACTCATTTTATGAAGCCAGCATTATTCTGATACCAAAACCAAGCAAGGACAACACAAAAAAGAAAAATTACAGGCTAGTATTTCTGATGAACACAGATGCAAATATCGTCAACAAAATACTAACAAATTGAATACAACAATACATTAAAAAGATAATACATCACAATCCAGTAAGATTCATTCCAGAGATGCAAGAATGGTTCAACATACACAAATCAATTAACATAATACACACATTAACAAAATAAAAGATAAAAATTATATGATCATAACAATAGATGCAGGAAAAGCATTTGACAAAATACAACACCCACTTGTAATTAATTAAAACACTTAATAACATGGATATAGAAGAAAATTACTTCAAAATAGTAAAGGCCATACAAGATAAAGCCACAGCTAATATAATACTCCATGGTGAAAAACTTTTCCTTTAAGATCAAGAACAAGACCAGGATGGCCACTCTTGCCCCTGTTATTCAACATAATATTGGAAGTCTTAGTCAGAGCAATCAAGCAAGAGAAAGAAAGAAAAGGTATCTAATTGAGAATGAAGAAGTAAAACCATCACTATTTGCAAATAATATTCCATATTTAGAAAACCCTAAAGACTCCACTGAACACAATTAGAAACAATAAACAAATACAGTAAAATTGCAGGATATAAAATCAATGTACAAAAATCTGTTGCATTCCTATATACTAGCAATATTGGGGAGAAAGTGAAGAAAACAATCTATTTGCAATTATAACAAAAAGGATAAAATACCTAGGAATAAACTTAACATAGGAAGTGAAGGATCTATACACTGAAAACTACAAGACATTGTTGAAAGAAATCGAATATGGCACAAAGAAAAGATACTTCATGCTCATGGACTGGAAGAATTAACATAATTATAACAACTATATTACCTAAAGCAATATACAGATTTAATGTAATCAACATTAAAATCTCAATAGCATGTTTCAAAAAAAAAGAAGAAAAAATGTCCCCAAATTTGTATGGAATTACAAAAGACCCTGAATAGCTGATGCAATCCTGAGGAAAAAAGAACAAAGCCAGAGGTATTATACTCCCTGACTTCAAATTATACTACAAA
Organism: Pteropus medius; assembly: GCF_902729225.1. NCBI lineage: Eukaryota > Metazoa > Chordata > Mammalia > Chiroptera > Pteropodidae > Pteropus > Pteropus medius. The sequence goes on from NW_024346062.1 coordinate 13,019,131, forward strand.
GCTATAGTAATCAAAACAGTATTGTATTGGCTGAAAAACAGACACATAGACCAATGGAACTGAGAACCTAGAAATAAACCCAAACAAATATGGACAACTGATTTTCAACAAAGGCTCCAAAGACATACAATGGAGAAAGAAAAGTCTCTTCAACAAGTGATACTGGGTAAATTGGAAAGCCACATGCAAAAGAATGAAAGTAGACTGCCATCTGACACCATAAACAAAAATTAACTCAAAATGGATTGAAGATTTGAATATAAGACCTCAAACAATAAAATTCATAGAAGAGAACATAGGCTTTAAACTTATGAACCTTATTCTCAGAGCGGTCTTTGACCCCAAATGCAAGGGAAGTAAAAGCAAAAATAAATGGGACTACATCAAACTAAAAAAACCTGCACAGCAACAGAAACCATCAACGAAGACATACAAATGGCCAACAGACATATTAGGGAAACACAAATCAAAATCACAAAGAGATAACCACCTCATATCTATTAGAATGGCTATCACCAATAGGACAAGTAATATCAAGTGTTGGAGAGGTTGTGGGAAAAAGAAACCTTCATACACTGCTGATATATTAATTGGTATAGGCACGATGGTAAACAGTGTGAAGGTTACTAAAAAAAATTATGAAGGGAATTACTATATGACCCAGCCATTCCTCTTCTGAGTATTTACCCCAAAATTTGAAACCATTTATTCATAAAGATATGTGCACCCTGATATTCACTGCAGCATTATTCATGGTGGCCAAGACATGGAAACAACCAAAGTATCCTTTGATAGATGATCGGATAAAGAAGATGTGGTACATATATACAATGGAATATTACTCAACCATAATAAAAGATGAAATACTGCTATCTGTAACAACATGGATGGATCTTGAGATTATCATGCTAAGTGAAATAAGTCAGGAAAAGCTAAGAACCATAAAATTTCACTTATATGTGGGATATAAATCTGAAAGCAACAGACAAAGAAGACAAACAGAAACTCATGGACACGGACAATAGTTTAGTGGATACCAGAGAGAATGGGGGAGGGGGAAGTAGATAAGGGTAAAGGGGGTTAAATACACAGTGATGAAGGAAATTTAACTTTCAGTGGTGAACGCACAATGCAATACACAGATTATATACTATAGAATTGTACACTTGAAACCTATATAATTTTATTAACCAATGTCACTGAAATAAATTTAATAAAAGAAAATATCGACAAAAAGGCGACAAACCAAATGGGAGAAGATATTTGCAAACAACACCTCTGTTAAGGGGCTAACAGCCAAAATATACAAAGAACTCATAAAACTCAACAACAACAAAAAACCCCAAACAATCCAATTAAAAAATGGGTAGAGGACCTGAACAGACACTTTTCCCAAGAAGATATACAGATAGCCAACGGATATATGAAAAAATGCTCAACCTCACTAGCTATTAGAGAAATGCAAATTAAAACCAAAATGAGATACTATTTAACACCTGTTAGAATGGCTACTATCAGTAAGACAAGAAATAACAAGTGTTGAAGATGTGGAAAAAAGGGAACACTCGTACACTGCTGTTGGAAATGTAAATTGGTGCAGGCTCTTTGGAAAACGGTATAGAAGTCCTTCACAAAATTAGGAATAGAGCTACCATATGACCCAGCAATTCCTCTTTGGTATCTACTCGACAAATCTGAAAACACATATTTGTAAAGATATACGTACTTCTATGTTCACTGAAGCATTATTTACAGTAGGCAAGACATGGAAACAATTTAAGTATCCTTCGATAGATGAATGGATAAAGAAGATGTGGTCATGTATACGATGGAACACTATTTAGTCATAAAAAATAATGAAATACTGCCATTTAAAACAATATGGATAGATCTTGAGAGTATCATGATAACTGAATTAAGTCAGATGGAAAAGAACAAGAACTATATGATTTCATTCCTGTGATATATAAAACAGAAAACAATGAACAAGTAAAACATACAAACTCATATCACAGACAATGGTGGTTATCAGAAGGGGAAGGGGAAGGATTAAAAGGGTAAAGGGGGTTAAATATATGGTAACAGAAGGAGACTAGATTCTGGGTGGTGAGCACACAGTGCAATATACAGACACTGTACTACAGAATTGTACACCTGCAACTTATATAATGTTATTAACCAATGTTACTCCAACAAATTTAATTTTTTTTTTAAAGGAAAAGCAAATTCTCTCCTTACAAGCTTTATTTCTAGAGATAAGTGCTCTGGGCCTAATTGGAACAGACCGAACAACAAACAATATTCAAAATGGGAAAAGAAGCATTGAGGGCTTTGCCATTTGAGGGAGCTAACAAAACATTTCAGTATTTACTAAAGCATTTTGAAGGAGACTTTGGCTCAATGTGTGTCATAGTCAGATCCTGAGTCAGAGAATGATTTCATTGATCTACCCTGCTCTTCGGTCTTTTAATGCCTCCATCGATTAGGCAACTGAGATCGTTCTGTGGGAAGAATATCATGACAGTAAAAAGAAATGTTTATTTCAAGTGTAATTAAAAAAACACTGTTGAAGAATTTCTGTATGTCACAGATATTCAAAGACTTTCTTTAATAATGTGAAGGATTTTCAGCTTTAATTTATTCTTCCCATGCTCACCTGGGTGGATAGGTTGTCCTCCAGGTCATGAATGTTTCTGAAATTAATGGGGTCACCTGGGGTCAGACAGGTGAACAGCACTAATTCTTGAGAGATCATTGGATCATGTCCCCATAAGAAGGAACTTGGGGACATTAGGTACTACATGTAAGGACCTGGACACTTAGAAAGTGATCCCTTAGGAAAGGCATGCCCAAGAATGTACCATGGAAATAGCCTGGGGTTTTAGAACAGGGCAGAACTGGCTTCACATCACACTTACTCTATGGAGTTCATTATTCTCCTCCTTGATTTTGAATTTCCTCATTTTACAAATAAGGATAAAACCATTTAGAATAATTTACTTGATATATTTATTATAATGAAAAGGGATGTCTCTAAAAGGCTTAGCAGAATACCTGATACATAGAAATGGCTTAATAAATATCTGCTCCATTTCCCCAAATGAGAGGTGAGGAGGATATTGGCAGGGGGTGGAGGGGGTGGGGAAATAAAGTGAGGAACATAAGTGTTTCCTATTGATCTGCCTGCTTAATGGTAGAATTAGTGCTACTGGCTTTTCTGTAACTGAAGGGAGAAACTTGCTCTAAAGGTACCCAGGGAGACCTGGGAGGTATCAAAATATAGCCCCCAAAGGAACTGCGATTGACTAGTGGTAAGACATACAGTACAAACTTCAGACAGATTGACAGATTCTAATACCCATTCTGCCACTCCCTGCGTGTCCTGTTTCCACAGATACAAAGTAGTAATAATGATACTTCTCTTAGGGAGTGGAATATACCCAGGTTTGGATGGCCAACCCATTTCTTTCATTCTTTGAGAGCTGGTTCTCCTCTGTCAAGGAAGGGCTCTTTTAGCCATGTTTATTCCACGTGAGTATGTTCCCTTGCTTGTCACAGAGGAAGAGATCGAGAGTCATTTGACTGAGGAGGCTCCAACCCATTGGCTGAGCTGACACAATCAGCTTTTCTCTCCTGGGGGAGGACTAAATGACAGGAAAGAAGTGCTTAACATGGTACACAGGGTGTAATGAGGATTCAGCAGTAAGTAAAGGCCAAAGTAAAGGGCGCTTCCTAGCATCTACTCTTCAACTCAAAAAAATTTCAGCCCATAGTGACTGTGATGGGGATTGGCTGTGCAGGGTGTATGTATGGGGGCAGGGGGAAGGATTTTCCCATGTTTTTGGAGTGACAGTTCAAACCAAAAGAAATTTAAACCAAGAGACATTACTATCTTTATATCTCCTTCATGCCAGATACATTTGTGAATGAAGCATTGTATTAAACGGTTTTCTCTGGAAAAGCCTAATAATTCTCATGCTAGAAATTTTAATGTTATGATCCGAGCATAGGTAGATTCAAAGGTAGGACAGCTTATTTTTAACAAGTCTAAATGGGAAACAGAAGTGAAATACCATTTCTAACCACGTCTTTTCCTCATGTGCACCTCCCAGTCCAAGGCATTAGTCTAGGGAATGGCTGCTTTCTTATCCCGTCCTCACTGCATTCACCTCGTTAAGGGCAGCAAAACTTACTCAGCAAGGATTATATCTCATTTTTATCATTAAACTACAGCAGGCACCATGGCGGGGAAAAGATAGGGGGTTTCAGCTTCTATGATCTTAAGTTTCCAAGAAATAAAAGTCTCCTTAGTAAACAACAAACACACAAACAAATCTTTGCCTATTGCAGTATTAATCTCAACTACCAACCATTATGTTGAAGATGGAATTTCTACTCATCTGTGCACTTTTCACCTTTCACAGTATTTTTCTTTTCTCTTTTAACTTCTTATATAATGGAAATATTTTCTTTTCTCTCTTTGCTATACAAACCTGAAAGTCATTTTGATTTATGTTTTTAAAACAATTTTCATCCCAAATGAATTTTCTCAGCTGAATATACAGATGATTTTTTTTGCGACAGAAAATTCATTTGTATTCTCCTCCTCTCTCTCTACACATACACACACACACCTACCCAGAAATTTTCATGATTTGGAATCAGCCATCAGTATAGTTAATGCACTTCAGTCATTCCCTAAAGTTTTCATACATGCTTTAAAAATTCTGCATTGTTTTAGGGGTACCAATAAAGACAGGGCAAAAGACTATTCTTCCAGGGCTATGCACTGTGCAACAGAGTCACTTAGGCACAGCATGGCAATTGTTACGGACACTTTCCTTTAATGTACGTATAATGTACATGTGTGTATGTATGTATACATACATATACATATGTGTTTGTGTACATATGTGTGTATATATGTGTGTGTATGTATGTATGTATACATACATAAATATATAAATAAAATCTATAACCAGCAAGGTATAATTCAGGTTTCTTTTCAAAAAGAGCGATCAGTTCAAATGCACAGCTGGGTATGGCAGAAAACACATAATTAGGCAAATTGGATTTAAGAGTTACGTAAGGTCTCAACTGAGCCGGTGAATGAGAAGCTGAATAAAACGTCGTGATTGCTGCTCTGGTGCCTCAAAAGAACAGAATATGTGGATATGTGTGTTTTGGGCAAATACAAGGCAATTACTGGGAGATATGGAGTGTAGCTGGCATTCCATGAAAGTTAGACTATACAATGTTTCACAGCGGGCTATGCTGGGGAGTAAAATGTCCATGGCTAAAAGGAGGAGTCTGTTAGAGATGTGCCTAAAAGATTTGGCAAATACTATTTTGGAGTTGTATTTTTGGGGGGAAAAAGAAAGTAGTAAAATTTGCATAATATGTAACCCTTCAATAGGTTTATAAAAATTCTTAGAGAATTTTAAGCTCAAGAGGATATATTAGATATTATTATTTCCCCTCTAGAAGTGGATCTTTCCAGCCAAGACAGGTATATTCTGGAGAAGGTAACAAGCAAAGTCTATAGTTTCAGAATTTTTCACTAAGAATACTCGAACCAATGACTAAATATTGAAGTTAACCCCCCTTATAGGATTAGAAAGCTGAAACTAAAGTACCACTTTTTCTATTTGCAAATAGTCTTATCTACAAATTTGTCTCAAGGCAACTGAATGAAAAGTAGATATTCTTCTCTCTCGACAATTTTCCTGAAATAAATGGGACCAAAAAGCAATTGTCTGAGAGAGTCCTATTTTCTTAAAACATCCTGGATTAATTGACAAAAGTACCTATGAGTCCCCATGACACCAATGCTTATGGCATTTGGGGCTTGTTTCTCAGTGTTCAATTTTAAAATATATCCATAAAATCCTTGCCAATAATAATAACTTCTTGTCTGTTGATGCTGCCTAACCATTAAAACCTCTATTAGCAATCTTATGCTTGGTTTGTTAAACTTTCTAAAAAATGTTTTGAACACCTCTAATTTGCAAAACACATGTTAGAGATAGTGGCAAGTACAAAGATGGACACAGTCCCCTCTCTCAAATTTATAATCTACTGAGAGAGACAGACAGGTATACTGTTTGCAACTTTGTCATGTACTTGGTAGTTGTGCATCAGGAATTTTATTTTGATGATAAAGAAAATTATTTTGAAGAAGTATATTTTGCTTGTTTACCAAAGTGTATTTTTATTGTGTTATTTAAAAGGGAAATTTCTTTAATATCACAAGTATGTCTATGCAACCATCATGATGCTAACTATAATAAAGTATTACATAATACTATTAAGCTGATGATCAAATGACTGTTTCTTGCATTATTACGGTCACAGTAGTTGGCAAAAGGTCCTGATTATAAATCAAAAGTGAAAAAAGGTGGTCTCACACATCCTAAAAACTTTCAAAAATGCCAGAGAGGAAGGTGGGTTCAGTATAACTTTTCCCTATGTTAAATGAAAGCTCTTTATCCTTGAGATACACCTCCGACACAGAGAAGGATATCTGCTGTTGTTTGGTGAATGTTCATTGGATTAAGATACCCTATGTCCTTTTCCAGGCCAGTAACCATTGTCAATACTTCCTATGTTCCAATGACATACTAGAGACATGTTTTAAATAAAATACATTTCGTTTGGTCTGATCATTGATAATTTTATGACAGTATGTCTTAATCTGGGATTCAGTAAGACAGAAAAATGAATAAAGAGAACAAAAGAAATAATCATTCGAAACAATCCATTTATAATTAAAAATCATAGCTCATATTTTGGTGTGCTCCTAATGTTAGTTCCTACCTAGATGAGTAATGTTAAAAATAGAGAATACTATCTATTATGTTAGGACCAAAGTGATGTTAGTTTTGAACTGATAAAATCTTCCTCCAAACTTGGGTATTTATGGACAGAATTTCTGGTTTGTAAAAACAAATTCAATGTTGATCTTGTCAGAGGGACTAGGAATAAGAACAAAAACACAGACAAATAAGAAAATAGAGACTTACTGTATCACGTTGCCTGTTATCTTTCCCTGATATTATCAAGAAGTAGTTCCATGTCAATAGTAACAACAAAACCAGTGGTATCATGTAGAGCTCAAAGTTCCAGACAACAAAGAGAAAGAGCTGGAGGAGAGAGAAGATAGAAAAAAAGATGAGTCAACTCTAAATTTCAAAAAAAGATGAGTCAACTCTAAATTTCTTAAACGTAAAACTAAATGCTTCAGAACAAAAAGATTTATCTTGAAAACAAAGCCTTGAGAACTTGTTATGCATTTTTCTAAAAGCACAACTGAAACCTGGAAAGTCACTTAAGATTTTTACTTTATTTAATTTCTATGAGGGAAAAACGGACATTACCTTGTCAACGAGGCAATTTTAATTTTTCTCCTTCAGTGAAATTAATGTTAGCTTCCATAAAATAAAGTAAAAAAAAAAAAAGGGCAGCAAAATGAGCTTCACTACATTGTCAGCCTATTTGCCTTAATGATAAAGAATAAATCATTATTTAATATCAGGGACTTTTGAAAAATCTCACTTGCATAACGCAATGTAACAAGCATAATAGGCAGATGAAAATACCAATTCCACACCAGAAAGCCTCAAAATTTTCACATTATGAATAAAAGCACTGCTACCTGCAAGTATAAAAAAGGGCTGGCTTAACATGCAGCATTACCATAGAAATTAAACAGCTATTTTAAAAAAAATAAAATAATTTTGTCAAAAAAATTAAAATGTCTATATCATCTTTTAAAACTCTCTACTTCTCTAAGTACATAAATGATGTTTTTAAATTGTAAGACAAATATTAGATTAAGAACTCACCTAAACTGGCAGAAGGAGCCATTCTAAAAGCATCTGCATTGTAAAATAATTAGCATTGGATTTAAAGTGTGACTCGTCTGCATCTCCCACTACTCTAATAATTCTGGACAGATCATCTAAATTCTCTGGGTCTGTGGCAGCTGCTGCCAAATTTAGGTAATGTTAAGTCAGTTGGTAGTTAAGAGTCTGATTCTACTCCTGATGATAGCCAGCCCTTATAACTCTTTGGCACTGACATATCTTCTTTTCAGTTTCTTCCTCTGTAAAATGGATTGTGAGAAATAACTGAAACATTTGAAGGATTTAACGCATGGCTTAGAACGCTGTAAGTGCTTCAAAAATAATGTGTAAATGATATCAGTACCTTATAAAACTCAGAAAGTTGACTAATTATTGAGCAAAGTCCTCAGTTAATTTGTGTTTTAATACTGAAAACTAGAAAGTCATCCGCCTACTAATACTACATAACATAGCTGGTTGAGGTGATACAAACACCTTGCATTTGATGGATTAGAAGAGTTAGGGGTTTTACTCTAAGAATACTTATGTCAGGCCTAGCAGCACAGGCCGTTTGCAGTCTTCTTAATAAACCTCACCCAAGTCTACAGCCTATTCAGATGGCAGAGAAAATGAAACTGTGTGGAGTTGTGGAGAGGCCCCTGGCCTGAGGGCCAGAAGACAGGTTCTGAGCATTAAAAAGTCACTCTGCCTCAGTGTTTACATTTCTAAACAGAAGTCTATAGACCTAATCACCTCTAACATACCTTCTCTAATACTTAAAGTGACTACATGATACTACTGTAACATTAGGGTTTTTTAAAATATGACATTAAATTTTGAAAATTGCATATTTTATGGAATTTGTTGATATTCATAACTCAGATGGACACCAAACACCATAAATAATGGTTTAGTAACCCAAGAAATGAATTTTTGACAGCATTACATGGTAACTATGATTCAAGTTCCTGAATAAGAAAAATCTCAGATATGTCAATACATGAAACATGAGCTGTACCTTTTCTTTCATCGGAAGAGTGAAAAGATTTCCAGAAAAAGAAAATATTTTCCTTTAATTTTTTGAAATTCACACTATATATATGTATATATATACACACATGTATATATGTTTGATAAATATATATTTGCTAAATTACAGAATAAGTGGACACTGGGTTTCAAAGTCCATAAGTCTTAATTATTCGTATTAGTAAATGTACTATAAAGCCGCTGTATAAAACCAACTGACTTCAGGAAAATGTATTCAGAATTATAACCTGGGATGCTATTAATAAATTTCTCAGAGGCACATAAGTACCTTTGTACTTCTAGAAAGATTCTCTATTTTGGCTATGCAGTAATGAACTGTCTTGTGTATTATGGTCTAATCACAGTGTTTTCTCTTGGACCTTCCTATATGGTTGTCTTTTCTGAGGACATTCACTTGACTCGGTGTGTTCTGGCTTCATGGATGGGTCTCAGATAATCCCACTGTAAAATATCACCAATTATATTCATCTTTAACCTGTTGAGCATATATACGAGGTGTGGTTTCTGGCATTCTTCATGGTGGACATCTCACCACATCCAAATCAATACATCAGGTGCTTTCTTAAAATGCAGCACATGGAACAGACACGCTTCCCAGGAATACCTTTGGTCACTGATATGCCCTCATAACATGAGCACCAGAATACAGAATAAAGAATCATATAGAAGACAAAGGAAGAAACTGCATTAGGTTCATGGGTCCTGGCAGGGCAAAAATGGTCTCTTTCTCTATTGTATGTGCTTTAAGGATCTAATTTTTGGGTAACTAAGCAAGGAGCCCCTGATGTTGAAAATGTCTTTTAAAAAAGTGTACTCTGAAAATTATGACATTAAACAAAAAAAATTAAATAAGATAAAAATAAATAGAAAGCTATACCTTGCTCATGGATTAGAAGGATTAATATTGTTAAAATGTCCTTATTACCTAATGTAGTACAGATTCAATGCAATCCTTATTAAAACACTAATGTCATTTTTCTCAGAATTAGAATAACTAATCCTAAAATTTATATAGAACCACAAAAGACCCCTAATAGCCAAAGAAAACTTGAGAAAGAACAAAGTGGGAGGTGTCATGCTCCCTGATAACAAACTAAACTACAAAGCTACAATAATCAAAACAAAGTGGTATTGGCATCAAAATATACATAGGTCAACAAAATGAAGAATCCGGAAATAAATCCTTGCTTATATGGTCAATTAATCTATGACAAAGGAGGCGAGGATATACAATGGGGTAAAGACAGCCTCTTCAGTAAGTGGTGTTGGTAAAACTGGAGAGATACATGTAAGAAAATGAAACTGGACCACTTTCTTATACCGTATATGAAAATAAACTAAATGGATTAAAGATTTAAATGTTAGACCTGAAACTATGAAACTCCTACATGAAAACATAGGCAGTAAATTCTTTGACATCGCTCTTAGCACTATATTTTAGATGTCTCCTCGAGCACAGGAAACAAGAAAAAAAATGGGACTACATCAAACTAAAAAATTTTTGTGCAGTGAAGGAAACCAACAAAATGAAAAGACAACCTACTAAATGGGAGAAGATATTCAACTATGATATATCCAATAAGGGATTAACATCCATATCTATAAAGAACTCAAACAACTTAACACCAAAAAACAATCTAATCAAAAAATGGGCAAAGGACTCGAATAAACATTTCTTCCAAGAGGACATACGGATGGACAACAGACATATGAAAAGATGTTCAACATCACTAATGAAGGAAATGCAAATTAAAACTACAATGAGATATCACTTCACACCATCAAATCAACAAACAAGTGTTGGCAAGAAAGTGAAGACAAGGGAACCCTTGTAAACTGCTGGTGAGACTGTAAATTAGTGCAGCCAGTATGGAAACCAGTATGGAGATTCCTCAAAAATTAAAAATAGAGCTGCCATATGGTCCAGGAAGTCTACTTCTGGCTATTTATCTGAAGAAAACAAACACTAATTCAAAAAGTTATATGCACCCCTATATTCATTTGCAGAATACTAGTAGTAGGCAAGATATGGAAGCAACCTAGATTTACACCAATAAATGAATGGATAAAGATGATGTGGTGTATACACACACACACACACACACACACTGAATTATTCAGCAATAAAAAAGAATGAAATCTTGTCATTTGCAACAACATAAATGGACCTAGAGGGTATTATTCTAAGTGAAGTAAGTCAGAAAGAGAAAGACAAATACCACATGATCTCATATACATGTGGAATCTAAAAAATACAAAAACCAAAATAAATGAATACACGAAACAGAAACAGACCTACAGAGGATAACCAGATGGTTGCCAACAGGGAGGTAATGGGGCAATGGGAATAAAAAAAGCAAAAATTATACAAGAGATTTTTGAGTAAACTCTAAATAGAAATGCATTTTTTTCTGACCATTGAACTGAAGATTCAAAAAGTTAAAAAAAAAAAAAAACGAGCATAAACATAGGTTAACAATAAAATGTATTTATTGAACTCTTACTATGTACTATGTAAGACTGGATGTTCAAAATTAAGATATGGCATGGTCTCTGGACTCAGATTGTTAAGAATCACTAAGAAAAAGGCAATCATTCACTACGGAATTAGTGATGATTCTAATATTTGTTAGAGGGTGAGGATCTTCTAATAAAGTGAGCTGTTAGAGGAATAAAGGCATCTTTTAGCTCATTCTCTCCACACTGAGTTTCTCTTCTCCTTGGGGCCTATCTGCATTAAGATTAATCCTCTCCTCTTTCCTACAAAAAGTAAAGATAACTCTTAAGGCTTCTTAAGAGGGTCTTCAGTGTCTCACTACAGCAGCAGGAGGAAGAAGGCAGCTCATAGAAACTCCAGGAAGGCCAAGAGCACACAAGATCTGTCCTTGTTCATAAGCACACTTTGTCATAGGTTTGGGGGAAAAGAGATATAATAAATGAGAAAAAAAAAGAAATAAAAAAATTTAAAAAAAATAATAAAAAATCATTGATGCATCCACAGAATATAAATATGAACCATGAAATGCCTAGCATCTATTCTGACCCCATAGTTCCAGAACTCCTTTTTGCTTGGGTGGGATATAGAAAGAGGACTTGACAGTTCTACAATTTCTTAATGTTAAATTAGGTAATAAGGACTCTTGCACATTTGTACGGTATTTAGTATCTTTTCACTCCATCATTATGCCATTTTTTCCCTATGTTTCTTCTTTCTCTCTCCCACAGTCTCCTTTCCTTTTCCCCCTCCCCCCTGACCCCACCATGGTTTTAATTAGGAACCTTGGACTACATACACTTTACTTTAATCGAATCCATGCCCCAATTCCAAACAAAACAACTAGCCCTACATTTATTATCCTTGGTCACTAGAGACTAAAACTATTCCAAAATTTTGGTGATTTTCCTTTTTCAAATTACTAATTTATAATCAGAATTCGATAGCAGAAAACCTTTATGACAATCAAATGGTATTAAGTATACATAACCTCCTTCATTAGAAAAATATTGGGTTTTACCCACTATACTAGATGTCAGAAGCTCCTTGCCAATCTGCCTTGAACTGTCAGCCATGACCATGGGATCCCTCAAGGAGCTATTGCAGTGTAGTACAGTGAGAAGAACATGGGTGTTTGAATCAGGCCCAAGTTTGCATTCAAGCTCTCTAGTCACTAGCTCTGTGGTCCTGGGCAAGTTACTAGATTTCATAGCCATCTGAGAAGTGGAAATTATAGTATTTACTCTGCAGATGAGATGAAATTAGCTTAGTGTCTGGCTGATACTCAGTGAGCAGTAGGTGTTATTACAGAAATATATTGGCTCATACTACATATAATATTTTGGGTCTTTTTTGCAACTTATCACTTTTCCTATATTTCCCTAGAATCCATAGATAATGGTTGTTTCAAGTATAAGAGCTATGTTAAAGAAGCCATGTCAATTATAGGAAGAAAAGATCAAATGAATGCCATTTGCAGTATTTTTATATTTAGCTTATGGTGATTACATGCAGTAAAGACTCCTTTTGTTCATGTCTCCCAGAATCCATGCCTTTTGTAACACTCTCCCACAGTAACACAAGGATTGGGCATATGGCTTGTTTTGACCAAGGGAAGAGACTTAAAAAGTATTTGCTCATTGGGGCTTGCCCTATGCTATCTTAGAACCCTGAGTCACCATGTCAACAAGCCTAGGCTAGTGTGCTGTATGATAATGCAGCACAGTTGCCTCCATCACCCCAGCTGAAAGCCAGACAGCATCCAGAAGCAAAGCTCCCTAACTGACCAGAAGTTGACGAGATACATGAGTGACTCCCACTGAGAACAGAAGAAATACCCAGCTGAGCTTGGTCTAAATTGTTAACTCGAAGAATTATCACTAAATAAACAGTAGTTACTTTAAGCTACTAATTATGGAATGGTTTGTTATACAGCAAAAGCTGGTACATAGTCTCTCTCCAAAGAGACAACGTGGTATGGACCAGAAGAATGAAGAAATGGTTTTAATTCCATCTCTGTGATTTGATCATCATAGCACCTTGGACAAGTCAGTTATTCTCTTATTTTAGTCTATTATCTATGAAATGGAGATGGTAATACCTGCTTATTTTATAAGTTGGTTGTGGGAAACAAGTGATGTACTATATGTAAAATGTTTTATCACAAAATATTATATAAGTGCAAGTACTATCAATTTAAAGCTTTTCACATTAAAATTGTTTCTGAAAAATTACAGAGACTAAATAATCTAATACAATAGGATAAGTGAATATGGTGATTGCTCCTTGAGCAGTTATAGAGGATGGGTGGTACTCCTCAGAGGGATTTGTATGTGGTGGGGGAGGAAGGGGTTTGTTGGTAGGAAGTCATAAGTTAAACAGAGAGATTACAGTTAAAATTTTCATTAATAATTGAATAAAAAAATTCAGATATTTATAGAAACTCATTATTGTATATGGCATTAGCATGCAATAGAGATTTTGTGAACGCTAAAGTTGAAACAATTAGGTTTTAAATGTTAACGATTTTTAACAACCTCATGCCCCTAGATATAAAATAATCTTCTGAACTAACAGTATTATAAATGTTAAGTCCTGTCCATAATTTTTTTCACTTTTAAATCCATATACCTTTTATCTAAATTAATGTTACCTTACCTTGCCTATGATATCAGCATCGACATCACAAAATCCTTTAGTATCTAGTTGGGCCAGCTAGGCTTTAAGAGCAAAATCTTGATTTTAATCATAAGTATTCAGAATGGCTTTTTTGAAAATCTATAATTTTTTGAAAGGTAAATAACATAGTTTGTCCGAACAAATATCTCACATCATATCATATAGAATGAACTTCAGGAAAAAAGTCTTGAGAGGCAGGCTGGGAAGGCAGAGACTATTATCTTCATTTTACAAATGAGGAAACCAAGGCTTCAGAGTTTCAGAATTCTCTAAGGACACCCTCTACTGAGTGGCAGAGCCAGGTCATCTGATTCCCAACCTAGTGTGCTTTTCCCACAATGCTCCACTGCCTCTCAGGTGAAGAATTTATAGTGAATGTTGATGCCCTGAAGGTAACAATTATTTAGGGACTGATTATTCATTCTGTAGATTTCTGTATCTCTATTTCTTCTCCATCCTCTTGTTATGATTAACTACTTTTGCAATAGTGGAAAGAAGTGGAATACCACTTTCTAGGTATTCTGGTAAAGGTTTCGTAAGGCAAAGAGGTCAAAAACTAATGGTCAAAATGAGGTTTGTGGAGCCAGTTTTTCTCAATATCTTGCATGGCTCTGAATAATCAAACGTTGGCTATTCATAAGGTTTCTATTAAATGAAGCTTCCTTCTGTCCAAAATGTTTAGAAGAGGCTAGCAAGGTGTCTGTAAAGTCAAAGATTGGGAAATGAATGAGCCAATTACATTTTTACAGAAAAAATAAAGCTTTTTTCACGTAAAGATTAAACAAACAAAAAACCCTTTCCTGTTGAAAAGCTAAGTGATGGTGGACTAAGGCTTTCACTCATATTTAAACAAGGCAAATTATATAAAGTAGAGTGAATGATTCAAAATATTAAGGTTTTATAACAACATCATTTCTTGGTGGGTACAAGACAGGCATGATTTTTATTTCTTTGAGTCTGAGGTTTTAAGAGTCCCAGGCAGGACTGGGCCATTCACATTATCCCATCAATTGATGCTCTCATTGAAGTACAGTGGAAGATGCATGCATTCAATGATCATTCAGTGCGACACATGACAGGATCCCTGGGGGAGCGCACTTCAAAAAAATCATTTAAGTTGGAATATTGAATATCCTATTCTTTTGCAAACTACAGTATATTTTAAAAAGAAATCTCATCCAAAATGATTAACACTTCCTACTGTTCAGGAAAAAAGCCTGCCCTTTCAGACTAACAGCTGTGGATCATTAGCTCTCCAGTGATGAGATGTGTTTGATGAGTATTTTTCTTTCTAATTAAGAGATGAGATTCTCTATTTGACTGTCTCTTCAGAAAGGAGTGAAGAAAAAAATTCTCTGCCTACATGGAAAGGCCATCTCTCACAAAACAATTAATTATTTCACGGCCCTTTTAGAAAATCCTTTTCTTAATTTCAATTCATTTTTTCCTTAAACTTTAACACATTTACACCCGGGCCTTCAAACCATTAACCCATTTTTTCCTCCAACTTTCACTCTCTGATATTTTCTTGTTTGTTTCATCATTCAGCAATGTCTATTTCAGATAAAACAGAATGAGAAAATGTTTCAAAAATACATATATGCATATCCTAACAGAAAGCATTTGGTATAGGAATATTCTCTGATGTTACTAAATACACAGGATTTGCCTCTTGAGGAGCTAGACAATGTTTTTAAAAAATAAAAACTTAAAGGTGACTAGCAATATATAAAAACTGGTTGTTTTTTAATTAATTAATCCTTAAAAGGAAACTATTTTCACCTCTACCAGCAAGACTGGCCTTAAAGAATATAGGGAGTTCAGTAGGACCTAAAATATATGTCTTTTCTTTCTGACAAGGCCATCATCAAAGGCTGTAAAATTCCCGAATTCTAAACATGATTAAAGACAATAATAAGCAAATGAAAACCCTGTGAATCAATCCCGTCAATGGCTTCCTTAAATCTTTCTTGGCACAAGGAAGAAAGAAGGGAAGGGAAGAGGGTCAACTTTCAAATATTTGAAGACGGTGCTGACGCTTCTCTCCCTTAAGGCACATAAAAATATGGAAGGATGTTTTCAGTTGTCCTAATGCCTGGTATGAGAGAGGGTAGGTGCTGGCATTGAGTGAAAATTTTCTTGTCCACATGCTAATGGCACTCCTCTTTGAGAAACATTGCCAATTTCTCAGACAGCAGAATACTCTACAATTAACTTAGAAGAAACTATATGTATAAATACAAACATATTGCTAAGAAGGGTGGGTATATTGCCTAGATGATATAAATGATCACTTAAGGATTTACGGTAAGACAGCAGTAGGAGCAATTGCACTCGCTCATAAGCATTTACACTAGAATCTCCTTTTCCAACTACTATCGTTTAATACTGCTTAAAGGTATGCCTGAAGAACTGGAGGTGAACCTGCTGCTCATTTACTTCCTTTGGTTTAAGTCAGGCTACACACATCATCAGAGTCTTCAGAACATCATCTTCTGGGAAGAGGGTAGTTTTGATCTGATTTAAATAGTCAGATGGCATAATCACCTATTCTAAGGTCTTTATTTCTAGTTGGTTCCACTAAAGCTTTTCTATCACCTCCATTCAACAGGGGAGAGAAGATAGGCAAAAAAATAATAATGATAACAATAAGTTCGGCGTCACAATAGCCTTCTCAAGATGGTTTTAAAGTATGACACGTTGCTTTCTTGAAGAGGCCTTGCTTTGCTTGGACAATTTTCTAAAATAAACAGTAGCAGGGAATTGCCGACAACCTTAGATCCACTGGATCACTCGTTTTGTTGCTTCCTGTGGTCATGCCACCAATGATACGGGGAGCCTTATCATGCTCATATACAGTGGCTTCTCTCCCCTCTCTCAATTAGAATGAGAACTGACATGAATCTCTCTGTTCTTTGAGTAGTTTCAACCAGATCCCAAACTGACAAGATTTTTGTTGTATTTGGGGGGAGCGGGGTGTGCGTGGGTATGTGCATGTGCGTGTGTGTGTGTGTTTTACATGGTAGGAGAAAAAAATCAAAGTGTACTCTCTACCAAATGATCCCTTATATTAATTAAGCAAAATATGTCAGGAGAACTATCTACCTCAGTTATGGTGACGAATGAGTATATGGTTAGAAGTAGGAAAAAAATGAGATTTTAAAGGCACAACTTTGAATCAAAGGCATATAACTTAGTTCATTTATTTACTGATAGTGTTGAAAAATTATTTACTCAGATTTACTTAGACTATGTATAAATACACATTAGGAAGTTCCAATTCCTTATGGTGTGAAATTATACCCTGGGTTTTTGAAGTTGTTATTTGAAACCGAAAGTCCACAATCTTAGTATATCCATGCCTTTTTAAAAGCATAGCTTGACTCCATGAATTCAAGAAGCAAATGTGACAACTAGATAGGACCCCTTTGAAGATGTCTTAAATACAATCCATGGAAATACCTACTAAAGAATCTCCATAACAAAATGGACCAAAACAACCTCAGAGATGGTGCTATCACTAATCATAGAATAATGCGAAGTCCTTTCCTTCATGGAGATATTATGTCAATAGAACCTGCCAATCAGAAGGCTTGGGGAGGTATTTATTTAGATGTTTTCTTCTTCTTTTTCAGCTTACAAGTTGTACTGATACTTTGTGTCATTTTTATCAGTCAGAGATGAAAGGCTCTGACTTTGCTTTAAGAACACTGACAACTCTAAAATGCAAAGCCCAGAGTATGTCCAACTGGAGCATCACATCAACCACACATGAATAACTGATAAGAAATCCCTGTAATGTTGTGATTTTAATGTTAGTCAAAGTTTGGATGCAGAATGAAAGTGATAAATGCTTACTGACACTTATAGAATACTGATTCATTCTCTGAGGTCCCTTTCATCAGAAATTAGTACTTTACCTAGAAGTCTGTAATGCCTACCATGGCACCAGACAGTTATGTTTTTCATTTTAATAGCTTCACAGAAGTTCTACATTCAAAATCAGGCTGCATGCAAAGTCACTCTTGTAGATTACAAGTCAACACATATTTACTGTTTTAAATGATTAAATATGAACAATTAAGTGGAATTGGTGAATTGGAGGTTGCTGGTATCAAGGAACGAGCACTCTAAAAAATACTTAAATATCAAAGAAACATGTAAGAACATTAAGGCTATTAAGCTCATTGAAACTTGTCTTTCTCTAGTATCCCATTTCTCCAGGATCTAGCTGGTTCTAGAAGGACTCATAACTATCACACTAGTATAGGTAAAGAACATTCCATTCTGTAATGATTTTCTAAGTAAAAAATGAGTGTGTTAACATTGGTTCTCAATTTGTTTTTGTTTTTCTTTCATTTATGCATAACTCCAGTGCCATTGAAAAGGGCATCTTTTTTTCTGTGTTATTCCAGTCATTACATAATGTTCTGATATCCCTTCATGTCTTCTAAGTTCTCAAACTATTGCTAACAAAAATGTTGGAGTAAATGTAATATTTTATTTAAGAATACTGTCATGCAAATATACCATCTCTATAAATTTTCTAGGACCTTAGAAGTGTTGTAAAGATTTGTTAAAGCTTATTAAAGATAGTTATCTTTTAAATGTTTAAAGAAATGAATCTGTTACCATTTTATTTTTGAAGTAGATTCTTGATCAACTTCCCTCTGTGTGTGTGTTAGTGCTGTGTCTAGACACACATATCTGATACCAATGTTTGCTGATGTACAAAATGTAAAACTTTCCCTAAGCTTAAAATCTGGCTTTAAAACTATCTCTATCATGAACAGGTACAATATTTAGGGCAACAGCTGGCACTTCAGTCACTCATGGGGGGAAACTCCCTCTGCTCTATATATTGTGCCAGAAAATAGGATACTCAGCTATCAAACAAGCCAAACACATGTTAGTGAAGTCTGCGATACAAGTTATTTTAAAAAATTAGTCTAGTAGGCTTTATATTCCCTATTTTATCTCACTGAACAGGAACACCTTTCAAAAAGCAAATGATCAATTATGGTGACTGTTATTTTATATAGCAGCTGATATATAGAGGGTTGCACTCTGCCAAGTTTTGGGATGTTTGGTACCATTCTGATTCATTTCCACTTAAATCATCTCAGGTTTATTCAACTTATGAATATCTTTCCTGGGCTACTGATTTCTGAATCTTTCGTTTTAATCCTTCATGATATAACCGAGCAGTTACTGCTGGTTATTCTTTGTCCAGATTTGATATCTTCATTTCAATCTTAAAATCGCAGAGCCAAAGTCAGAGAACATGTTTTTAAATATTCACCCTCATAAATAGACTTAAGACCTAATAATATCACATATTTCAGCTATTTTACCAGTTTCTGAAACTTCATCTCCCATTCTGTCTTATAATTTTCTAATTTTCTCCTTCACTGGTCTCATTCCCCCCAATCCCTCTGTTCTGGAAAAACCTCAAGAGTTATGTTTAGCAGCTCTAGCTATGTCTGAAGATTTCTCTTTGCAATTCAAATAATCATCTTAGGCTGATTTTAACAGCCTCCTTTACTCCATTCCATCTTTTACCCTTGCTGTGTAATGTTTACTGATGAATGTCTTTCTCTCATTTCTTAACAGCTCTAAGTGGTCTAGTTACTGCAGGGGGATGCCTAGAGGTTTGAACACTAAGTATACATTTTTCTTGGCTATTTTCCACACCTCTAAACAGTCTTAAATGCAACAGGGCTTGTGTTTCAATGGTAACAGAAGTTACCAGAGAACACTAGTTTAGACAGCAAGCAAGCTGAACTCCAACTGTTCAAACAGCCTGACTTTTACAGTAAAAGGAACGGCCCTGGGCCAAGACCACTGAGATGAACAGGTATTTTTAGTTCACTTGTAGGCCAGCTCTAATGTAATTCTGAAATGTTTTCTTCAAACCAAACTCAACTTTTTCAAGGCTGTCCAAATCTGTTTTCTTTTATAGCAAGTACAAATTCTTGGAGCAAGGGAAGCATGCGTATCATTTGCAATGCTGCTGCATGTCTATGGTGTTGATGCCCAATGGCTCAAATTAGTCCGCAAAACAGATGAGTGCATTGTAATTAGCTCTTGTCAAACTGTTAGAAATACAAAAACCATTTCCACTGTAATAAAAATTACGAAAGAGAAAAATCTCTCATATCATTTTCAGCCAAAACAGTTCCTGAAATGTCTGGTAGTTTAGGATTCCAGAGTTCTAAAAGAAGGCCATTTCATTTTCAGAAAAGCTTTCATTGCATTGACATGGAGATGCTGAGATATATTATCTTTCAGGCATTTTTGTTGTTATATTTCATTGCCTGTAAAACCTCATTTCTAAAAATGACCTGTCAGGAGTGGCCATATTTTGTTCAGCCACACGGTACTGATGTATGATTCTCAATACTAAACACTTCTTGGAGTATTTTTTAAACCAAGATTTTCTAAACTTTTCCTATCAGTGTGTTCGTATTATCAATTTTCCTGAATAAGTAAATATTGCATTCTGTTTAAAGAAAAGAAGACATTAAAGAGGCAGAATCATAGGTTCAGATGAGATAACTTTGATGTTAAACTCTCATGAGATAATCATCAGTTTCTTGCTGACAATTTACTTAGATATTCATTGTTGGGACATTTAAATTATTCACAACCTTCAGAAGAGTTCTGGTGCTCTCTGAAATTTAATGTCCTCTCAAAGAAAAATATGGGCTATTAATAGGGGTTTATTTCAAGTAAATTTAAATACTAATCGAAAGGTGATACAATTTGAAATTAGGTCTGATGTACCAAAAACTACCCCTGTCTACTTGCCATCACAGCTTTCCCAAAGATATTTTCAGGTGGACTTGTGGAAATGAGAAGAATGGTATAAATGTATCTTTAAAAGTAATTAAACTACCATACACAAAAGTTAATACAGAATTGATCATAGAGCTAAAACTACAAAACTTCTAGAAGAAAACATAGGAGAAAACAGCTGTGGCTTTGTGCTAGGCAAAGAATTGATAGATATAACACCAAAAGCATGATCTAAATATGTGTTTAAAAATTAGACTTCACTGAAGTCAAAAACTTTTGTGCTTCAAAAGACACAATTAAGAAAGCATAAAGACAAGCCACAAACTGGGAGAAAATAACTGCAAATCATATATGTATCTGATAAAGGACTGGTATCCAGAGTGTAAAAAGAACACTTAAAACTTAATAATTTAAAGAGAAAACTCCAGTTAAAAAATGGGCAACAGATTTGAATAGACATTTCACCGAAGAAAACATGTGAATGGCTAATAAGCACATGAAAAGATTGTCAACATCATTAGTCCCTAGGGAAATGTAAATTAAACCACAATGAGATACTGCTTCACACCTACTAGGACGGCTAAAATCAAGGCAGAAAGTACTAAATGGTGAAGATATAGAGAAACTGGAACTTTCATACATTGTTGCTGAGGATATAAAATGGTGAGGTCACTCTGGAGAACAGTTTGAGAGTTTCATAAAAAGGTAAACCAATGAAGTTAATATATTAACCAGCAATCCACTCTGATCTACCTAAGAAAAATGAAAACATATGCCCACATAAAGACTTGTACATAAATGCTCATTTATAGCAGCATCATTCATGATACTCCCAAAACGTACGCAATTTGACTGTTTATTAAATGGTGAATGGACAATCAAAATGTGCTATATCCACACAATGGATTACTATAGCAATATAGATTACTATTGACACATTCTATGTCACTAACTCAGAAACATTATGCTAAATGAAAAGTCAGATGTAGAAGACTATATTTGCAAGATTCCATTTATGTGAAATGTTCAGAAAAGGTAAATCACTAGAGAAAGAAAACACTAGTACTTGCTAAAGGCTTGAGGTGGGAACAGGAGTGACTAACTGACATAAGGGATCTTTTTGAGTTGATGATCATACAACTCTATAAATTTACTAAAAATTAGTAAATTACACACTTAAAATGAGTGACTCTTATGGTATATAAATTGTACTTCAACAAAGTTGTTTAAAATAAAAAGTGATAATTTCTGTGGAGGTAAATGCCAATCTGAAGAACTGACTGAACCTAGGCAGAGGCAACAAAGGATCACAGATCTTGGATGTATCTTGCCAACACTCAAAATATTTAAAATGTTAGTTGATGATACCATCTACGTAATGATTCTCAGGACAATTGCTGCTCCTTTGAATTCACAGAAGTTCCACAAAAGCTGTTAAGAAAGAGCTAAAGCAAAGATCACCATCAATCATTGCTCATTATAATTAGAAAAGCAAAGTCCCAGAAGCAGGTGATGAAAAAGATGGTCATAAAATGCTACCACCCTAAGGTGAGACTATTATGCGATTAGTTCTAAATCCTCATAAAAATATCAATTTTGAAAAAGAAAATATTGAATTCCTTAGCCTCTGAATAAGAAAAGGCTGAAAGAATGCCAAAAAAACCAAAAAAGCTAAAAGTCAGAGAAGGTATAGAAACAAATAGAAAAAGAAGAAAGGGTAGCTTAGAGCAACAGGCTGAAAGAAAAAGGTCAAACAAAGCAAAGCAGAACAAATCTTAGCACAGGAAAATGAAGATAGAGCATACAAGGTCATCTTCCCCACCCAGAAGAAAGCACTACTGGATAACTATGACACTGTTTCTTTACTTTGTAATCACGCTGGGGAGCTCTTTTAATTTGGGCCTAGAGTCTTAGGTTTTCATTTGAATTCCTCAGTGATCTCTATTACCCAGTTACCTAGGGTACCACCTATCAGGAAGTGAAACCTCTCACCCTGACTTCTGTCCACAAAAATAGCTGGAAAACATTAGGAGGGACTTGTTTTATTTTTCTGGTCAGCAACAGTTAGCAGCTCCCTTTGGTTGGTTGGGTTAGCTTTTCTCAGGATATTACATCAAGAAAATAGAAATAAAAACTGCTGAACACAGCAGGAAGAGTGAAATAAATCTGAAAACCACTTCCAACTGTTTTTATTCAAGCACTTCTAAAACTCTAGGATAACCCTGTACTTCCTATACTGCTGCATGCATGTCTTAATTTTTTTTCCACAATAGAGCATAATACATGTGTTTGTAAGTTAACTAAATTATATCAAGCAAGGAGAAGCAGGTGAGCCCTGGCAGATTTCCCATTGTTTCTACAGTCATTTCTCTATCTATCAATTGCTGCAATCTAAACTCCCTGTTCTGCTGTCAGTGCCACAGAGCTATCCTATCTCTCAGGGTGACAGGTGTGGCTTTGTCCTCCAAGTGCATGACACTGGGCAGAATCCAGCGCACCTTTGAGAAGCTCTGTTGTGGCAACATTACTATTTTCATTTACGCCGTTGCCTTTCAGACATGTCTGACCACACTTCTGTCCAGAAGTGTTCATCACATTTCTCGCTCTAATAAAGACATCGACTCAGTGGCAACTCTGGATTCAGTGTTTAGTAGTGTAACAAAGAGGAAGTGATATGTTCCTCTTTTCCAGTTCTAGCTTGCTCTTGAGGAGGCAGGGAGAGATATATGGCTTCTAAATATCAACTAGAAAAGAGCACTTCATTGTAAATTATAGCAAAAGTAAATGGATTGGGGCTGATGTCAAAGAGAGGGCAATATACTCCCTAAAAAACATGTACCAAATCATCATGAAAATCTCTAGATCGTCTCTATAGCTTTGTTTCCCTCTCCTTTATTCCTAGTCTATGCAAAAATAAAGAATAACTGGCATATAGACAGAGGCAGAACCTAAAAGGGAACACTGTGAAAAGGTAAAAATCTTAAGATCTGAAAAACATGTTCTAAGACTTCTATAAAACAAGTAGATCCTTTTTTCTGTTGAGAAACTTTATGCATGAGAGCCTTAAATCAGCTGAGATAGTTCACTGTTCAGGGAGAATAGGTTATGTATAAATACATTTTCCAAGTGTGTGTATAAGCATATAACATGAGAAGTGTATGTATAAATTTATATTTATGTCATATCTATATCTATCTATACTTTATCCTGCAAGAAGTATGTACTCATAAATGTTAAGTGATTATTTATAGGCCCCTCTCCTTCAATTGTAGAATGGAAATATCAATTCAATTATAATGTAAAAGTTCATTAAATGCTGTTAATGATAGTTTATCTCACTTCTAAGGAAATAATTTTACACAGGATTAATATAGTACTGTTAATGTAGTTAAGGAATTTTATTATTTCTTAATAGAAATTGAAAATGAAGTCTGCTTTAAATAATTTTAATTAAAATTATTACCATGGAGGAGTAATTATATCTAAGCATTTCTATGCCCCAAGGGACCATTTAACTTTTTCATCTTTATAATTTTTAATTATTTTTATTCCCATACAGCAGATAGGAAAGTTGAGTTTAGGGTGAAGGAAGTATTTTGTAACACATCTGTTAACCACTACTTTAAATCTTTACTTCATCTTATTTCCAGAAATAAGGTAGTAAAATTTGACAGGGATTTAAACAATTTTTGTAGCCTCTCTGGCAGATCATATAAAAAGACCCTAAATATTGTTTTTAAAGCTTGTTAAATGTAAAAGAATATCTTTATATTATGTGATTTAAAGGCATCATTTTATTAATGTTTTAAGAACTCCCCCCACATCATTTAAAGATCTATTTAAAAGACTGTGTTAAAGATAAACGGTGTCAAAGATAAGGAATGATCTTGATAACTGGTACTGAAAACCTGTAGCACAGAAAACCTATACCTTGCTGAAAACCTCTTATCTTCTCACATGTTCAAGACTCACCCACTGCCTTGGCACAGATGAAATGTTACTGGCCTACTGTACAGAAGTAGTTAAAATTTGCGACATTATAACCTTTCAATTCCACCATCTTTTTGACAATTGCAAGGGTTTTAGTCCCCTGATGTACTGGGTACTTAAAAAAATAATGGTTTTTTTTGGTTGTTGCTTTTGTTGTTTCTTTTGCTATACTTCAACCACGATTCTAGGTAAGTTCTAGTTGTATGAGTCTGGCTTGATCTGCTTCACAAGAAAGTTAGTGTGGGAAGGGAACATGTTCCATCAAAAATTAATCAGTTTATTACTTATATGTGTTAGTTCCTAGTCTCATAATCTTTGGTTCAAATATATAATGATCACTGCCTTTATTAGGACTGATGGCCCATCCGCCATCAATCTATAGATGATATCTCGTTTCTTCATTCAGCACCCTGAATTTCCTTGTAGAAACCCTCTACCACTCTCAGTTGATGGTTTCTGATGGAACTGATCCCACTTCTGGCTGCAGAGGGATGGACATTTGACCCAGCCCTGGTCAATGAGAATAGCACCTGTTCCTGGTCACAGTTACTCGTGCAAAGATGGACCAATCAGAACAAGTGAGATTCAACTCTGGGTCTTTGGGCCTATTAAAAGAGAATATTTTTTTCCTGACCAAAAGCTATATGAATACAAGCCTACAGGTGCTGATTGCCACTTAGCAGAATCCTGCCTAAGATCAATGCTAACACAGCAAAAACTAAGCCAAGAAATGACCATGCTCCCTCAAAAACTGAGTTCTGATTGAGTCATTTGAACCCCTAGATCCATACATGCCTGAAAGTATCATTTGGCCTTCCACACATACACATAAAAAAGAAGGTAAACAAGACAATTCAAACATTTCAATATAATTTGTGTATTTTGAAAAATTTAGAATTCATCCACTTCTGGCCTCTACCAGACTCAATAAGAATCTCTGGCAGTGGAGCCCTAGAATCTATTTTTAATTATTCCCTCAGTGTTTCTTATGATTAGTTAATGTAGGGAACTATTATGGGCATTCATCAAAGATTCTCACTCCTTTTCCAACACCATCAGCAGGCTAAATGAAATTCACATTATGTCCCAGAGACTTCCCAGAGAACAGACCATAAAGTACACTGAAAGCCACAGTTATTCTCTTCCTGGTAGCTGTAATGTCACCACCCCTTTTCTCTTCCAGTCTAGAAAGAGAAGAAACTACAATTATGTGGGAGAGACTTTAATGATGGGAGGTCACCTTTCTTCTTTTCAATAGCCTCTTGGTAAATTAAAAGAGTCTCTAACCCCTCTGTGTTCTGGGGCTTACTTTCCTGGTACTTGTTTGATTAGGACTGGTAAGAAAAGTAAGAAGAGCAGATAAAATAGGATTTGGGAGGAAACGATCAAATTCAATTTTTCTCATTTTCTTAGAAAATTTAGGTAAGCCATATAGAAGAGACTGAGTTTGTCTGTTCTTAGAATGCAGAACAAGGGATTATTTTGGGGATACAGTCACCTGAGGTATAAGTGGAGTGAGACCTCAATTGACTGGCTGGGTTTCTTTCCCCCCATTTTACAGCAATAGAGATTACTCCAAATTTAACCTCCTGTGTTTCTGATTGGCTCCAGTAACAGTCTTCACATAGAACAGTTGTTTAGAAAGGTTGAGATAAACAAAATCTTCAGAGAACATTTCCTACCTTCGGATCTGCTAAGGGTGGTTTACAAATCCTGTAGATTTGTTCATCTATATCGACTCTAATTGTAGGCAATAGGCTCAGAGTGAACGGCTCATTAAAAACAGGTGAAGCTTAATCTCCAAAATCATCAACTTATTTATTTATTCATTCATTCATTTATTTTATATTAGACACTTTGGGCTAGTTTCCTCATAATAATCTGCAAGTCAACCTTCTCAGGCCAGAATTTTTTCTAAGGAGCAGGTAGATGCTAGGCACAGCTTTCTGCTGCCGAAAACCACCTTTTAGAGAACTGGCCACAAATGATATGCTTTCAGATGATTCGTTCTAGGACTTTTCAAAATGGACAAGAACTCACTAAAAACAAGCTGCATCAGGTCTTCTGGATCTCCAAAAATTAATGATTTTATAGAAACTGTCCCTTTGTGTCACCTTGAGTTGGGTTTTATGAGCAAGCTGTCTTGATGGGTAGGAATTTCTACTGAGATGAAATAGGATGTATTCTACCCTCCTTCACACTAGCCCACACTTTCATTTATACCTTAATGACATCTCTTGACTGAGAAGAAAAAAAGCATTTCCTAAGGTGCTGATTTTATGACTTTATTGTTACAAAATTGGTGTGAGCTTAAAAACAAATAGACTACTTTTTAATTAGTATTAAAAATGGCATTAAGATTAATCATCCTAAAATTCAAAAACTTTTGGAAGATGCTAACACTTAACTTACTTATAACTAGCCCTCTGAACATTATTTTATCACTTAAGGGTAGCAAGTTTAGATGATGGATTCAGAGGAAGTTCTAAGGTTAGCTTTTCTGTGAGTGCTCAAATGGGACCTTCCTTATGCCCATGGCAGTGGGAATTTCATAACGCTAACATTTTGCAGGCTAAAATAATCAGTCATGCTCTTTGGCATAGAATTTTGAGGTTTGTGAGAAAAATCTTGTCCCATTCTCAGCCCATGTCCATGTGGAGGCGAGGTGGCATTTTACAGACGTATGTTTTGGTTCGGCTTCTCAACTTTTAAAAGAGTTGTCAACTATATTCCCATCTCAGCTGAGGCTTAAAGCATGGTCTGTCCCTAATTGGCAATGGAATATTTGCACTCCAAGTACTTGTCAAAAGAGGATAACACTGAATGCTTGCTGCCCAGTGCCTATCAAAAATCAGTCATGAGAAATCGTATTTATGGAAGGTTGCCTGAAGGACATACATTCCCTTTTAGATATTCTCGATTTTATTTTGGATTTGGCCAAACCATTTGAGAGTAACATACTGAAAACCCATGGCTATGCCATCTCACAATAATAGTAATAATCTTTTAAATAATCATGCAAAGTAGGGGTTAATATCCCTGTTTTACAGGTGAGGAAACAGTCCTACCACCATCAAATTACTTGCTAAAGACCACCCAGCAAGTGAATAGCAGAGTCACAATTCAAACCAAAGGTTATCTGGCTCCAAATGTCATGCCCTATATACAGAGCTAGGAGTGCTTTTACTGAATTACATTTTTGTGTTGCAGCAGCCTCCACTGAGGAAAATTAGAAGAAAGAATTCTAGGAAATACAGCATTGTTTTAACTGGAGATTTGGTTCACATTATACAGTGTCAACTTTATGGAGGTTCTTGAATAAGAATTTTTGAGGTCTTATTCAAGTGCAAGAGTACTTTTGAATACCAGGAATAGCTGGACTTTCACTGAACAACTCATAGGTTTAATATAAAAATATTAAAAAGATTGTGAAGCATGTAACTGATAGTGTTTGTCTTCATTTACTTTCCAAGAGACCCAGATCCCAAGGATCCTCTGTCTAGTATTGGAGCTGTGCATTTTATGTGGCACCTTCCCCACTAGCATCTTATTTATCCTCCCAGTCTCTGGCCATCAGTATGATTCCTTTACTTATACTTTAACTTGTTATACTGCATGTATTTTTTGTAATGTACTTCCATTATTTTTCTGGAATGAGACAGGATATAATAAAACTCAAATAAAAAGTCTGCATTTATTAGGCGTTTAGTTTCACGAGCTAAGTGGCATCATGTGATATTTATTTATTTATTTTTTAGGCGAGGCAACCCTTGGTTGACCTCACAGATTGCAAGTGCTCTGTCAGCTTACAATCTCTTATTTTTTATTATTTTTTACGTCTATAGCACCTGGTCTTCGTAGGTGGTCTCCCATCCAAGTACTGACCCTGCTTAGCTTCCAAGATCAGACGGCATCGGGCTTGTTCAGGGTGGCATGGCCGTAGTAACATTTTCTTTTTAAATCCTTACGGTAACTGAATTAGGTTATATTATTAGCTCCATTTTACAGATGAGGAAAATGAAGCTCAGGGAGGTTAACTTAAATGCCCAAGTTCACACAGCAAAACCAGATTTCTGGCTGACTTCAGAATCTGAACTCCCAACCACTACTCATGTGCCTATTCAGCTCCATATCTTGGTAAGTTAATAAGAAGAGATGGGCACAATAGAATGGAAATAAAGTAGACATGGTGGGAAGAAAAAAAAAAAAAGATGATAAGAAGATACCCTAACGAAAAGAAAATGAGTAAAAATAGATTAAAGAAAAGTAAGGTAAAGGAATAAAAGGTAATAGAAAAAAGAACACAGGACAGGAATGGAATGTGTGCACAATTCTCCCTCAGAAGTGTGTAATTGTCTAAACTCTCAGGATGACTTTTTTCTTGATGTTTTAGCCTTGAATATTATCAACATTCAAATACCAACTCTTCACTATAAACTTCTGTACTGCTTCTTGTCTGAACCACTCTTTTGCACAAGTATATGTTACTTTCTATCACTATTTATCCTGTTTTGTGTTTCTGCTCTCAACCCAAGTAGATTCTACCACTTGATGGAAAACGATCCTCATAGCTTTTGATCTAGTAGAGGCAGCATTTATGAAGTTTCATTACGTTAATTTCTAGGAAGGAAATTTCACTCCAAATAAATTCTTCTGTTACCATCCACAGAAATAAACAAAAAGATGATTTAAGCATACGAACTAAACTAAAACCAAACTCCTTTGTTTTTCTGACCCTAGGCCAAGAAAATATCACTTTTTAGTGTCCTTCAAAAGCCAGGGACATTAAAAGTCCACAGAAAAAAAAAGTCACTCTCGTGAAGTACAGCTATTGACATGAGCTATTACACATGAGAATAAATTATTCCTGGAATTTAAACTTATAGTTAACTCTCCCCCAAACTTGAAAAGTAGCCTTTGCTTATTAGAAAACAGCTTTCCTTCTTTTACTTTTAAGATTTTTCAAATAACGGTTTCTTTTCACATGAAATTTTAAAGGATCTTCTATGGATTAAGAATGCTATGGGTTTTAAAAGTCCACATTAGAACCAGCTAGGTGTCTAAATTTACCAGCTAGAAATATCTTTAAGATTTAATAGCTGTCACACTGATAGTCTTTGAGAGAATTAGGCTATGTAATCGCTGATTTCTGTAGGTCTTATTGGGATTTGACATTCCAAGTGAGAATTTGAGATTTTTCTAGATCGAATCCAGTTTTTGATTAAGTTGGTTGCTCGTGGAATACATACAGGTTTGAGGGTGAAAATCCCTTGTGTTTGCACATGGAATCACTACCTCGTGGTCATACTCTTGGCTTCTTTTCTTCTCTATATGGGAGAAATTTCTACATACAGACAAAATGGCTCATTTCTTAAGTTACATTTCTTAAGACTCTTCCTAAACTGAGAGGAACTGTAGAATGGTGAAGCAAGCAGGTTTAGCCACAAATCTACCACCCATGAAGTGGGCCACTCTGGGTAAACTATGGCACAACCAATCATGCAATATTGCTTTGAAGATAATGTATGTGAACATGCTTTGTTAATGGTAAAACATTAACAAATTAAAGATAATTAGATCCAGATCTAGGTCCATATCTAGATAGAATTAAAAGAAAGTCTCTGGATTTTCATTCTGCTGCTGCCAATTAGCGAACATTTATTGAGTGCTGTTAGATTACACAGGAACACATGGTGCCACAGACTTCTTTAAAGTGCAGACTACTGAAGTGCAGGGTCACGTTAAGAACTCAGCACCAATATTAGTAAAACAGGACTGCCAGTAGACTAAAGACTGAGAATTATGTTCTAAATAGGAACGCCAAAGAAAATTCTAGACTACTATATAAGTTAATATAGCTCAGAATTGATGACATTAAGTCAAGGATATCCCTGAACAGTGTAGAATGCGCCTATCTATTATGTTCCAGTTCATTCAATTTTCCATCACTAGGTATCCACAAAAGGCTACAGACTAATGCTCTATACTTCCAACTTGTAACAAAGTATAAAGAATTCATTTTGTCTCTTTAACAAAGAATTTTCACAAGACCCTTGCTTAGTTTTTAAATTCCTAAATTTAATATCAGAAATAATCTTTGAATGCCATTTAAGAATCCACTGAAAATTTTCTTCTCATAGCTAACAGAGAGCTGACATTTTAGCCAACGAGCCTGGTGTTCCATCTTGTCTACTGGATCCATTTTTAGGAGTCAAAAAGTGCTTAAATAAGAACCCTTTGTGTAATGTGATTAACCTAAGCTTTAATATGCTTTCTTTTTAATGCTCTTTACAAATTAAACGCAAGATATTTAAGAGTATAAATGTCCACAAGGATTTCATGGGATAAACATACATTTTCTGGTGATGAATATATAGGTATTTACTTCTTTCAAATAACAGATGAGAATTTATTAATACCAATAATATTCAGGCTAGAGAGCAGGGAAAAGGGAAAGTTCTAAGGAAAAAATACTTCCATGGAAAATTTTACTGATCAAATAGCAACCTAGGACAGTTTCTTTAATGAACCTGCTGATATTTGATTAGGTATTAAAAGATTTCTAAAAACTAGGGCAATCCCAAGGGTTCTGAGGTTTCTGTGATATTCTTAATTAATTCCACTTTGAGTTCATTATTCACAACTGCTGTGAGATAATAAAAGGTCTGCAATCTCTTTACACAAATGTTTGGGAGTTATTTTATAGTGTAGTTTCTCCTTGCATAAACTATTTATTCTAAACTAGAATAGAAGATACCGCTTATTACCTCACCAAAGGAGTGAGAAAAGTTATCTGGCTCTACCCCTACTTTCTTCTGTGTAGGAAAAGAAAGTTTGCAAGTTATCACCAACACCTTCACCAAGACAACAGAGCCCTTTCCTCCTCAGTTTCCGCAGCTTCATTTCTACCTAGGGTTTTTTTTTTTTTTTTTTTTTTTGCTGGGGAAATATGCCAGTGATTTCTTTGATCGACAACTTAAACATTTAGATCTCCCTCTCTAAATTGCTTTTAAAAAGTGTACTTGGCTTGAGTCTTAGTTTCCAACTATCCTTTGACTTTTCCCCTCAATCATTTTTGACACAGGTTCTCTTCTCTTGCCTTAGACCATCTGCACACGTGCACGCGTGCACTCACCCCCCACCCCCTTCAGAATGACTTCATGACAAGTCATCTGATTCTGAACACTACCTTAAATTTCAGCTGCCCTGTTGGCTCCTGTACTTACAAAGTCTGAATTTTTCGTGGGCCCTTGTAGTGCAATTTTTGACACATCATTAAGTTCCCTTTTTATTGGGAGCCTAAGGGCATATTTAGGCTCACTGTGAAGAGCTGGCCTAAATAACGGTTAAAACGTTAAAACACGTGTCATGAGCTGCAAGGGGCTTGTTTGCCAGCAGGGCAAACAGTTCACTACAGCTCAAGCAATCCCTTACTACAGGGTGGGTAGAGATAATGAGATAACCACACAACACAAGTGAGTTGTTCATCTTTGTTGTCAAGCATCTAAGAACACAGTTATCTCAGTAGGATGGTGCACCCCGGAGAGTTCTATCTTTCAGAAGGTAAAGAAAAACAGTCCAAGAAAACACACCCAAAAAATAAAAGCAAAAAAGAGTTCTGAAGAATTTTTTAAAGCAAAATTTCAGCTGTATTAAAACTTATTGAATCAGGCCAGTAAGTTCTGAGTGCCTTTTTTTACAATGTTTTATTTTAATTGTATGCAGATTTATTCTAATGTTATGATGCTAATCAACCTGTGTAGCTATAATAAAGGCAATGTCAACACTTCATCAACTAATCACACTGCTTCTTTCATCCCAGACATTGTATCCTCCCTACACAACACCAAAGTACTATAAAAATTATTTATACAAATAAACTATTATCTAAAGACTGAAAAGGCATAATAAATTATGTGTAATATGGCCCAATTATGTGGTAATTTCTTTGTTTTAATTATTTGCATAGTTTTAATGAAGAGGTTGCTAGAAGGTAGAACCATTTTTACATCTAATGGAAAAAAACAAATTTGTTTTTAAGAATGAAAACAAAGATAATTAGCTCTTAAATTAGAGGCATACTAATATATGCATGTTCCTAAATTATTACCAGTATTATTACTTTGTTTGTGCTATCAAAACTTTTCTCTGGAGCTCTGATGTTGGCTATTCAAGTTATTTTTCCCATTTCTGTTAAATGTATTAATATCTTGTTGTTCATCAAGTGCCAAAATAAAGGTTAAAAAAGTTCCCTAGTTTATCTACAGAAGAAAAATTGGGGTGGGTGATGACAACTATGATCTTTCAAGATGCAATTTACAAATGCATAATAACTTAAGAAAGTGAGAAAAAAAATAGATTTATCAAGAAAAGAGAGAACTATCCTAAATTCAACACAGCAAATCAGCAAATTTCTTCAGGGAAAGACATCAAATTTGAAAGGCATCAATACTTTTCTGCTGTCACCAAACTGTTATTTATGCTCATGTGCCAGCTGGATTTGTGTATGTGCGTGCATAATCTCTTTCTCACCACTGATGTCATCATTAAAGCTGTGCAAGAATGTGATTTTCGCTTTGCACGATCTTCAGGGGAGACTTGGACATTATGGTGAAAGTTTGTGACAAGTTTGTAAAGTAAGAAATGTGAGCTTTAAGGTGGCGACATTTCACCACCGCAAAATAGAAAAAGCATCCTTAACTGCTTTATTTTGCCTGTCCAGCCCACATTGAAGAAACCACATAGAGCAACTGCAGAGCAATAGTTAACTACTTTCTTTTAGTGGAGAGAAGAAAGACGTTTAGTATTACCTACTTAACACTCCCCAGAACTAGTTGCCCTTTCTGAATTTTTAAGAATATTCCAGAATTCAAGATTTTTTGTTTTTTTTGTTTTTTGTTTTTACAATGCACAGAAAGATACTGACCACCAGACAACTGTTTCTCAAAGCTGAAACTAATACTGCTTTTTATTGCTGTAAGTCTTATTTATGAGGTGTAGGAGGACTTCGAGATACTATGACTCTTAGAAACTTTTGTTTATGAAATTTCGAAGCTACAATGAATTAATTTTCAGACTAGGTGGCAATAATCAGGAACAAAGAGACATCATTTGGCAATCCAAAAGCAGTTGATTTTAGAGTTGGAGATCATGGATTGTAGAGGTGACAACCGTACAGTGTGGAAGGTGGAGCCTATGAAAGGGGTCTCTCCTCTATCATTAACATGGCTTCACTCAATATTCATTTTTTTGCTGACCTGACAGTTCCTTAATCCAGGGAACATGTTCTCTCTTTCAGTGATTTTCAGCTTTTCCAGACACAATCTAACTGAAATAACATATGTCCCCCAAAAAACTTTGATAGGAGACCTAGTTAACCGGATTACATGACGATGTGAGGTTGTTGCTCATTATCTTTTAGTTGGCAGTTACACATGCATAGCTTTGAGGGACTGGGTGCTGGGAAAGGGATTTTGAGGGAAGGTGAACTGATTACCTTGTGTCTCCTTTGGGAGTGGCTCAGTGAGTAGACCTCTTTCTTACATTTTCTTAGTCTCGCAGAACCCTACAAGGTAGTTATGAGTTTCCCCATTCTAACAAAGGAGTTAACTGAAGATTAACTTGTCCAAGGCGAAAAGTGTAACAGAAACTAGTGGGGTACAACAGTCTGGGTGTGAAACCTGGCTCTGCCCTACTAACTCTGTCGGTGCCTGACCCATCCATCATATGTACCCACTAAAGAAGTTGCTTCGGCCTGTGCTGTGATCCTCAGGACTTTTCATAATTTGCATCCAGGTTGTCTTACTTCAAAAGCTCTTGTCCTTTCTTCAACATACTTCTTCAAACTGGATTATGGAAAGAGATGAATGAAAGAGCAAACCCATTCTATGTCTGCATTTACCATTGAGAGATGCCAATGGTATACAAAGTGCTAACCAATCCTCAAGGGCTTACTATCCAGCTGGGGAGAAAAAACACACACATAGGAGTGTTTCAATACATAAAACATGGTATTGTGTTGTTAGGTGGCAGAATGAACAGTAAAGACAGAAAGCACTTTAGGAGTTAAGGGGTTTTCATTACTACATTTCTTCACCTTCTTTCTAGTCTCCTGTGCTTTTCTGGTTACCATGGAGGCTGGAATCAACTCAGATTCTTTATAAAGACACTCAGGGTTGAGACTTAATGCTGGAAGGTTTACACTATGAAATTCCCTTTCCCTAGTGATTTTATGATTCCACAGCCTTTGTCTTTGGAATAAATTTGAAAGACCCTCCTGATTGCTCATGGTTTTGTTCCAAGCGGCAACCTTAGTTTCTCGTATAAACTGGAGCTGATAAAATTTGTAATTTCCTATTTATAACATTTTGCTTCTCTTAGACAAAAGGACAAGATAAGCAAGGTAATTATTGGATTCTGCTCTGCAGTTTAAAAATCACAGGCTTAAAAATTATGGGGTCATTTGCATCCCAGGAAGCAAAGAGGTTTTGACTGAGAATATACTCTGCTGTATACAGGACGATCAGTAACGCCAATCTTAAGAGCTTTTCCCCTAAACACAAAATCTTACTAAAAATCTGACTTTTACTCTTTCCAGTAAGATTCTACGGTTTTGACAGAAGTAAAAATGAGTCACATTGTCCCTGGAGGAGCAGCAGAGCATGGTGCTTCAGAACAAAGCTGGAAGCTAGTCTGTTTGGGTATGAGAACCACTACTTAGCAGCTCTGGGTCCCTGAGCAAATTACTTCATTTCTGTCCCCAGTCTCTTCATCTGTATGTAAAGTAACGATAATGGGAGTAACTACCATAAGAGATTGCTATGAGGGTTAAATGAGTTACTACTTATAAACTTATAAAGTCCTTAGAACAAAGCCTGGCACAGTAAGCACAATTTACGTGCAGGTTAAGTGATTTGAGAGAGTTGAGCTTGCTTGTACATTTCTGGAGCTAGTTTTAAGCTTCTCTTCAGTTAGAGGGATAAAAAAGTAAATATCTGAAATGTGAAGCCCTGGGATCTGAGGGTGGTGATTGAGGCACTGGTTAATTGATTAGTCATCTCTTACTGTAGAATGAGTCTTGATAAGAGCCCCCAAATCAGATTACTCCTCATGCTCAAGTCAGGGTAAAGAATTAATCTGTATATTTAACATTATGCTTGCAAGGAGTAAGACAGATATCCCGAGGCACAGCTCTTGGATATTTAAACATTCCTTTACATACCACTATTTGATTTAAGGCAGTGATTTGTTAACTGGGTCAACTATAACACATATCCCTTCCTTTTTTTGGAAATACACCTGTTTCTGGGATTTGATTTGGCTCTTAATTCAAACAAACCTCCAAGTGCTCTGAAACAAAATCAACCTAAAATTATACACTTATCTAGAGTTACATTTAGGCCATATGGTTTAAGTTGTCCAAATGTCACAGAAGCAACAGCAGCAGCCATCATCATACTTTACACTTATCCAGCATCTTTCCTGCCAGAATATTACATGTTATAAAAGTTTCATTAAGACAGAGGTGTTAACCTTAATTCTAAAAGGACAGTCACTTAACTGCTGTGTTTTGGTTTAGCTCTGTTTCAAAGTGAATTGCTACATAAGAGTTTCTCAAAGTCCGTTTTAGTTTCGTGTTGGTATTCCTATAACTGATAGTATCTAAACTGTGAACTCCTATGATATGGAAAAGAGATGGGAGGCATATAGGACCAACACCTTTTTCTTGGGTCTGAGAAGATTCAACTATTGGACTCACTGTATTAGAGTCAGAACACTAACTGGGATGTCATTTCTAGAAACTCCTATAAAATGCATTGGAAAAATCTGGGCAGTGAGGACGTCAAAGTGTATCACCTTAAGTCTTTACCCATCAGAACTTGAAATTCTTTATCAGATGACCAGACCTTCTCCCTAGCATTCAGCACAGGCCGGATATATAGGATGTGCTCTATAAATAAATCTCAAGTGGACAAATAAATGCATTAGATGCATAATTAACCTGTTTGTAACAACCAAAGAATTTTACGGTTTATATTTGGAGTAGATGTGATGAATTTAGGTAGTCAATAAGATGATGTCAGACAAGGAAGATGATGATTGGGGGCGGGGGCAGACGTGGACAGGTTGGACTGAAGGGAACCTAAGAGCTGTTAATGTTAAATTCTCTTAAGTGTTATAGTGTGACTCAAGGCAAAAGTCCATCATTTTTCCTAGGATTAGCTCAATGGTATTGTCTCTGGAATTATCTAGGCTGGAATGCTGCAAGGATATATGCTTGCCTGCTCATTAACCAACTTAACCAATCAACCAACTGATCAGCCAAGCCATATGCTGAGTGCTAAAACACAGAAATGAATACTTTTCTCAGATGCCATCCCTGTAGTCAGTAAGCTCACAGTAAAAGGCAAGAGCTCAAAATTCAATCTTCTGAAACATGTCACAGATTTTACCCAGTACAGGTACTTGACCATCAACCCCAAGTCGTAGTCACTGCCTGAATATCCAGAAATTTTTAGAATCAACTGTAACCATGCCTTCGGGTAAATATCCCACTACTCCCAGATTCTGCTTTACCTGCTACCCCAGAATAGGACATTAAGGAGATGATGGACAATGAGAAGAAAATGCAAACAATATTAATAAGAAAGCAGGACAAAATTGAGAGGATATTAAGCCAATATGTAGTATTTTCCCTGTAGTCAAGTTTTCACCTGGAATAGCAAAAAAAATCTCCAGGGTCTACACGGCAGTTTGCTGAGGTTAGGCAGTGATAAGGATAAGCAAGAAAGGAAACTTTTTTTAATTGGTAGTAATTTTTTAAAAAATATAAAGAAAATATTCCAGAATAGAATGGCTAAGTCATATTCATTTAAAAATAAGAGACTTCAAAAATAAATGTCTTGCCCAACATGGTCCCTCTCAGACTGGGCCAGCACAGGCCTCTTTAGAATGGATGGATGTTCACTCTGCACTACTGATGGGGCATCTGGAAAGCACTGAGATGCAAACCCAAATAGAGTTTGAAGCCCGGCTCTAGCACTAACTATGATCTTAGACAAATTTGTTTTTCAGAGTTCTGCTTTCCTCTTCCATGAAATGCTAAAATAACAGCACCTTCCTTAGAAGATGATTATAAAGATCACACGATGACATTTGCACTCTGCCAGGCATTTAATA
This sequence comes from Pteropus medius, assembly GCF_902729225.1. Taxonomy (NCBI): domain Eukaryota; kingdom Metazoa; phylum Chordata; class Mammalia; order Chiroptera; family Pteropodidae; genus Pteropus; species Pteropus medius. Next base: position 13,057,165 of record NW_024346062.1, read on the forward strand.
TACGCTCAATATTTACTCTCCCTAATTGAAACCAATTCACACATATAATTCTAGGACTTTCTATGCCCTCAATAATTCTGTCCTCTGGTAATAATTAGAGATCTAGAGTAATGACCTCAGGCTAAGCACTAGAAATGACTGCATCTAACCACCACAGGGGATACAAAGCCAAGCCCTTTGAACAAAATTTGAATCCCCGTAAATGACTCCCATATGCTAAAACTGGGTTGGGTTCAAAGTGACACCCATCTTAAACTCAAATCATGTAGCTAGGAAAAATCCCCCTTTCCTCAACTCTCAGGGGGATTCTTGGAGCCATCGAAGTAAGTCTGATAGTAGAAGAAACAATAAGGAGAGAATGCAAACAGTATTAAGAAAGCAGGACAAAATTGAGAGAAGCTTAGAATAGAGAGAAACAGATGACAAACAGCATCCTTTTCCTTCCTTTCTCATTCTCTAGTTGCAACATTAGGGACCTGGGATGATGAGTGTGAGACAAGTTTTGCTTGGATCTTCCAAGAGATAAGCTTATAATGTAAGCATATTTTGACCCTATTAGGGCCATGTGACTGGGGCTCTTATCTCTTAGGCTACTCTAGATTTCTTAGGGCTCTCATCTTTTCCCTGTAACCTCTTTGTTTTTTACTTCATATTTCAGGTTGAGAGAGGGAGACACCTGGACTGATCAAGGCTTACTAGCCATGAACTATTATGCAAGTGATTTAAACTCACAGGACTCTGCTTCCACTTCTGAAATAAGAGTAGCACTATCACAGGATTCAAGTACTCTTGTAAGAGCAAAATAGTCTAATATCTGCAATGTAATCTAGATAGTAATACCTCCTAATTTCTAGAAAGGTGGTATTACCATCTGAAAGGTAGGTAGCTAGATTTGTTTTGAAGTATTTGAATATTAAACAAGCTGTTTTTACTGAACATCTATGTTCATTTGAGGTGGCTTTGGGGCGGGACATGGGGGTTGTTGTTGATTGAGTATCACTCTTAGGTTTGGCCACTTCAGATAAGACATTTAAGTAGTTGGCACAGAGTAAGTGCTCAATATGGGAAGCATCTTTGACATTAAAGTGCTACAGGAGACAGAAAAACAGAGCTGGCTGTCTGGTGTGCATCCTGGGCTTAAAGGAGAGAAATAGATGGGTCCTTCCCTCATCCCTCTAGGATTGCCAGCCCAGTTCATTAGAGAATGGAGAAAGGCTTTCAAGGACACATCTCTGGAGTAGAAATTTTGACCTGAAAATAATGGTATTGCAAAGTACTTAATAGATTGGCAACCTCAGAAACAATGGTGGCAAAAGGTAATTTAAGTTCCAAATCTATAGTCAATCACGAAGATTGGCACTTAGATTGGAAAAACTCTTATTACATAACTTTTTTCCATGAAAATAGCTGGAAAGAAAAGCTGATTTTCTATGCTGTTGCTGCTCACCATTTCATAGTGGCACAACTCCCACCCCAAATGTTGTGGAACTGTATTCAGCATAGATTTGTTTTTCAGCTCTTCTACCCTGTCCATTTTCCAACAGCTGATTAGTCTCCCTGGGATGTAGACACATCTCTGATCAAGAGCTGCTTGGCTCTTGCCCGTTCTCACACATGCATCCCAATATCCACATTACGTATAATAGACATTCTTATATGTACATACATAAACATTGGTATGCATATATGTTCCCAATACTATGTTCAAAGACACATTCCAAATGGATGTATATATGCACTCATATACATATAGAAATCCAACTGGATTCCCAGAGGGAAATGTGGAACACATTGTTAAAATGTCTGTCATCCATGTAAGAGAAACAGAAATGAGCTGGGCATTAAATTTGCATACAGCCCCAAGCACAGAGGTTCCTGTATGTGTACTGTTCTCCTGTTCTTGATGATGGGCATATCTGACAGAAAGATTCTGTCAGGATTAGCTCAGGAAAAACACCCCCAAGGAGATAATTTGAAGACATACTGAGAATTTGCCTCAGTACATGAAAATAAACATGAAATCCTCAGCACTCTCTGCACATCGAGAAGTTCCCACCAACACTCGCTGCACACCGGGGGATAATCTACTGGAGCTAATTAACACACAGTCATACACAACGCTGTTAGAAGTGGTTGCCACTTAGGACTGATTTAGTTGCTGCAGTGCTTAAAAGAGACTTGAGAAGGTTTTTGTGTAAATGTGTGAGGAAAGGAGAGGAAATAGAAGTGTAAAAACAGCTGCAAAACTAAATGGTGCTAAGGCCTTTCCCTCCCCGCCCCCCCGGAAGACATTCAGGAAAGTTATTGAGAAACCATTAGCACTCCAGTAAAGAAAGCTTTTTACTTGATTTTATGTTACGCACACATTGCAGAGTCTATAGATTGTGGCTATGAAAAAGGGCGTTTTACTTCATAAGCAAACAAGCTCATTAAATGCTGACATATGGATCGTGTCATCTAAAAAAACAACAATCTTTTCTATGTCTACTTCTTGCTTTATTTTATCTTTCTGATTTATGTAAAATTTCAGCAGTTATTAAGTAGTAATAGGTCATGGAAAAAAATCAAGGAATAAAGGGTCACTAACAATTTCTTTTTATTAAACTTTGTGATATCATAAGGATAGAACAAATCTAACTTAAAAATGTTCTTCCTCAAAGTGAATGTTACAGATGCTATCTTATGAATAAACTATCTCTAATAATCGCAATAGTAAAATATCACAACTGAGTAAATAAAGAGCCTTTAGCAACCTGCTTTTTATTACTGAAACATGATGAAAATAATACAGAACAGACCATTAGTGTAAACTCCATTATTTCAGGGTTTGTGAAAATTTAGAGTTGCAATTGATTCTTTTGCCCTGATAAAAGGATTTACTAAAGAAAATTATAATAACGTAAAAAGGATTTCAGGGGATAGTATGTTTATTTTGGATTGGAGAATCTAACTTTTTATTTTTAGCTATCCCATTTGTATCCAAAATAGCTAGAAATCATTCTTGATTAAGGGTAATTCTATTTGGCTGTGTTTTGCTATCCATTAGTTGAGACACTATTAAGAATAAAACCTATGTGAACAAAATTCTGTAAAATATATTTTTCCATCAGGTTAGATAAGCCTACAAAATAAAATACAACAAAAATGAGCTAACACTGAGTAGCTGCTATGTACAAAGCCCTCTACCACATCCTGAGTCGAATAGAAAAACAAATGCAACCTCGTCTCTATTCTCTGTAGGCTCAAACCCAGGAGGGCAGACAGACACATTTGCAAAGAATTAGAGAACGGCAAACAGGTTCATCTTGAGAATCAGCTGTAAATAACTGGTGGTGGTTACTTGGAGTGTTTTTGTTGAGATATGATATCTATGTGTGCTCAATTTATAATGTCTGCCAAGAGAAAGGGCATCAGAAGTAGTAAAATATAGGCAATGTCACTACCAACTCTGGCCTAGAAGACTGAATGTCAAGGTAGCATGCAACCATATGTAAGAAATAAGGTTAGAATGGTTACTTTCTAAATCTTTCAAAAAACAACAAATTGTTAACAATGGTTTTGGGACCACTGATTGTGCTTCCTTGTATGAATTTTAGAGTGGTTTATATAGAAAATAAAAGCATAAACAAAATGTTCAATTCTAAAGCTGAAGGTACAAAAGCTTACAAAGTGTCATGTAAATGAAAGTGAGAAATTACTTTGAATTGGATGCAATACTATGCAGGTCCTGGGAATTTGCCATTTGGGACCAGCATATCTGAATGAGGCAAACCAGCTGCTTATTAGGTAAAGAGAAAGGTTGTGTTTTAGCAAAAATAAAGATTTTTTTTTTTTTTTTGCTATGTCTCTAAATGTTAAAAAAGATTAGCTAGAAGCAGCTGCTTCGTCTACTCTAAATAGAACAGATACCAAGTACCAAAAGGACTAGGAAAGGACTCTTCCTATAATTCGCCTGTCTGCTTCTTGGATGTTTCCCCATTAACAGTGTCATAAAGTGACGTTAGGAAATAAGGTCACTCCAGTCTTTATAAGTTAAAGAAATAAGGAAAAAATTTTTAATATTTCAAGAAATATGTGGACCTTTCATTTGTTATTCATTCCACTGATTTACTTCTACGGCTACACTCATCTGCTCCAAGAGCACCCAAACCCTACGGATGCCACTTAGAGAGGCTACTTTTCCTTCTGGGTCTAAGGCATAGAAATGCACGGAGAGAGAAAGATAGATGAGTGTCAGGATGTCAGTCTCAATGAAATCTTGGCAGCTCCCCAAGTCCAGTTGTAGGAACATTTTTCTGAACCTCCTTCACTCACAAACTTTACTTTATATTGATGTTTAAAAAAAAAAAATGACTCTTTACCGTGTCGTTCTCCTCCTCCCACGGCAATTTCTGGTTGCTTTCTTCAGTCTTTTAAAACTCTGCCTCCTTTCCTCTTGGTTTTAGTTCTTCCTTCTCCAATGTATTACATATCCTTTTGTGGAAGGATCCTATGGGTTTTCAATCCTGATTTCACATTAGAATAACCTGAGAGCAGCTGGATTTTACTCATTATACCTGAGTTCTATCCAAGACCAGTTAAATCGGAATCACTTAAGAGCAGAAACCGGTGTGTGTATACTTCTAATGCATCCCAGGTAATTCTAATGAGCATCCAGTAGAGTGTATTGTAGTAGACCAGTGGTTCTCAGAGTGTGGTCCCTACGTCATGAGCATCACCTGTAAACTTGTTAAAAATGCAAATACTCGAGCTTTACTTCCACAATACTACATCAGAAACCTTGAGATCGGAGCCCAGGTTCATTTTTAAGAGCCTTGCAAGTGATTCTGAAACATGCTAAACTTTGAAATACAGTGTGCTAGATCACTGACATTTGTATTGTCTAGATTAAGACTTTTCATAAGGCTTTATTTAAAGTGTGATCCCCAGCCAGTAGCATCAGGATCACCTAAGAGCTCTACCCTTGGCCTACTGAGGTTTTTAATCTGGTTTTTAACAAGATCTCCAGGTGACATCTATGTAGATCAAAGGTTAAGAAGCTCTGTTCTAAGAACTTATTCAAAGTTTCACACATTCCGCCAAAGAGTTGGCTGCTGATTTTATTTATAAATGTAATAGTAATCATGCCTCAAGAATGGAACCCTTTATTCTTTAGTTATTAAACGAGAAACAAAATTGTTTTTTCCAATGTGGTGACGAGTCTAAGCCTTTTTCTATACTTCTGTTTCTGTTCCAGATGTATTTTCACATCTCCTGAGAAAATGAAGAAATGAAAGATCAAAATTCCTTATGTTTTTCTTAGTTCTGAGATGTATCCATTTTATTTCCTTGGAAATAGGATCTCTGAGGTTCGACAGAGAAAGTTGGTTTCTTTGTTCTGCAACCTCTCCCACACACAAGAAGGGATCTCTGGTGACAAAATAAAAATATTTATTGAGCATATTAAGAAGTAGCAATGTGTGGATTTGTATGTATAATGAGGGTGGATAAATTAGAGAGAGAAATGTCATTCCCATTAAGTCAAGTTCATCACCCCTTAAGGTCAGCCATGGTGTGAGGATGCCCCAGACTTCTCTATAACAGAGAGAGCTCTGTTGCTTCTTGTGATTATTCTAAAACTATGAGAACCAGTGTAATGGCAATAGCTCACAAACCCACCTGCTTAAGCACCTGTTTTTCCACTCTTCTATTTTCATCTGCAACTTCAGCTTCATTTAGCTCAGATAAGAACTGATCCCTTGAAATTGAAGGTCCTTCACCAGTTTGGTATCCTAGCTTAAGCCTTGATTTGGGAGGGGTAGTGAGCAAGTGGAGAGAAGGCGGGTCAGAGGATCTACATTTTTAGCTAACAGAAAGAACATTTTCAGAGTTGAAAAGAGCGCACTAAAAAATAATGATTTAAAATTATGCCCGAATCTGATTAAAATCAATATGTAAATCAACTACACTTAATAAAGGATTATGTCATTGAATCTTACATCCAGAAAGTCTTAGAAGAATAAAGGATTCAAAATCAAATGTGTAACACTAAGAAATGAAAAAGCCTCCCTACCACATTAAAGTTAGTTTTCTCATCCCAGTTTCACCAGTAGGTTCGAAACTCCTTCATCACTTAAGTTATTTCTTTCTGAGCGTTCCTCCCGCCTTTCCCCCGCCCCCAGATCTGAGGGGTTACCCTGTGAGAAAATGACTTCTCTATCTGATCACTTAAGATGTGAATATTTGTTGTGAACCAGCTGCAGCTCTAATAACCACTGATCCATGGAATCAAAGGCTACTCCTCACAAACAATAAGCTCTTCTTGTTCCTGAAACTGCACTCTGTAACCTTTGCAAGTATTAGAAAAAGTGGGCATGACAGGTCCAAAATGCCATCACAGCCATAAGTTTCTTATGATTGGATTAATTTCAGACTTTACAAAAATAAGTAGTTGAAGTTTTATCAACAAAGGTGATAACTAATGATATATAATTTCTAGTACTATGGGGCAATTTTTGCCAAATAAGATGTATTGCCAATTTGGTTAACAGCGGACACTTAAAATGCTGACAGTTTAAAATATGTTTCCATTTAAATCTAATATTCCATATTAAGAAACACAATCATTCAGAAACAATTTGTTCTAAGGATCCCTCAAATAAACCAAGCTTCGTTTTCTAAAATCCAATGAGTTCCTTGGTAGCAAAGGAATATATATGAGGATAAGGGTTTATAATTTTTTTTGAACACCACAAAAACAGCATGGAATTAGACATTCACAAGTATGAAATATTAACTTAAAAGTAAAATACACTGATGAGATTTCAGTGTAATTAAAATCCATTCTGCTCCTCAACAAGCTGTTACTTTAATAAAATATGTTTTCACAGTCAGGTCCTAACCAACTTGGATTCCTAATTAAAATAGGGCCTGGACACTTAGTGGGTGCAGCCAGTGCAAGGAAAGAATGAAGGAATGAAAGTAGATCAAAACTGGACATGTAGCCCTGTTAACAAAAAAGAGAATTACCCTTCTAAAATAAATCAAAAGCTATACTTTTAAATATTTTTCAATATTTTGAGTTTAAAAACATAATATATTATTTTCAACCCACGGATTAGAAATAAAAGTAAATTTTGGTATGAAACACATGCTCTGCAACTGTGAATTAGTACACTGTTATCAATGATTCCAATAAAACAGCTGAGAACAAAAAAAAAAGAAAATGATCTTTGCCATTTAAAGAATATATATGCGATGGTACTTTGTAGTATTTAAAAATAACAAATCAATAATAATGCTTTTTTTGGCTTTTAACTATTCTTAATAGAAACAAGATTAAGTGGTCTAAACTGTTAAAGGTTCTCAATTACTTAACAGCAATTGCTTCATTGCATGTGAGAGTACCTGACTTCAGAGGCACTTTCTTGTAATCTTTGCTCATAGGTACTAAAGCATTATTCTCCATTTTAGAAGACTTGTGGATTTCTCTTTTATCCGAAGGGTTGTATGGGAAACAAAACATTATTTTTCAGGCATGAGGCCTTAAGATTTTTAAGATTCCAGGTTATGCGCCCAACCATTTGGCTGTTTGCCACCTACATGGGGTCACAATGGAAAGTAAAGTCACCTCTGAACAATTTCATGAACTTCAAGACCAAAAAACTGCATAAATAATTTGTAGGCCACAGACCATCATCAAAGTCTGGAATTTATGCAAATAACATTGCTTACATTTAATAGATCTGTAATGCTGTAAGCTTTTCCAGCCTAAATAAATGAGTAAACGGAGAGCTTTTTATGGTGCAAGATTGCTACCTACAGGCCAAACTGCAGAATGACATATAAGACAATTGGGGAGGAAGGGAAAAAGGTAAACAATTTTTTATAACGGCTTGTAAGTTATTTGCTGACAAGTAGATAAAGCCAGGAGCATGTAAGATTGCATAATAAACTCTGGGATATGTATTGACAGTTTTCATTCTAAAATACTACAATCCAGTTTGAGAGTTTTCCATTATTTTCCACTTTTTTCTTTTGAGTGTTTTGTTACCTTCTGAAAAATGTAAATTGCTTTTCTGATGGGGAAAAAGTTCTCTTTTAATAATGTATTCTAATGCTGTGGAATGTACACTGATTCTGTACGTAGGTTCTATGTAACATTTATATTAATAATGTTGATTATTTTTAGTAGAACAATCAATTACAAAATTTGGAATTAGTTTCCGTGGTTTGAATAAATCTGGTCAGAGGCAGTGGTAGGGGAGGGGACTGTTTATATTATGTATACCCTGACTCTATATAGGTTTCAAAATTTATTTGTTCTAAAACTATCTATTTTCAATATTTAGAGTAATTTAAAGATTGTGTATATTTTAAACTGTATATCTTTGTTAAGAAAATATCAAATACGTTAGTTATAAACCTCAGATAATAGTTCATCTTACAATACAGCAATCTTATTTTTACTTGAAAAGAAGTATGAAATTCATACTGAATTCTCAATAATTTATACGGCAGCCAAAATTTTCTGAAATACAGAGAGTGATTTTAAAAATGCAGATCTTTAAAACGATAAGGCAAATTATTAGAAATGCATTTCCCCTCTCAACTATAAAGAAATTCCAACTCTAAAGAGAGGTTTCAAAACTGAATAATATATTATGGTTAAAACACATCAACAATCTGTCACACCATATGCACAAATAAACATATCCCACTATCACTGCGCATGCCATGAGGCAACGAAACATCTGAAAAGGTAGAGCAAATTCTTTCTTATAGTGTTATAGACCCTAAATGACATTGTCAACATTTTCTAAGATATGCATAAAGTTATCATTCTTTAACTCTGCTATTTATATAGTTCAAACATTTTGCTTGCCCATCTGATGAAGATGTTCCACACATCTTTAATTTTAAACAGAATTTAGAACATATTTAGGTGAGTAAGGAAAGAATACTATATTTATAAATGGATATTGATTTTGAATAATAAAATCTTATTTACAATGTATCATTGAACTATTTAGACATAATCTTAGGTGAGATTCAATTATGTGAAGAGTTCAAATATAACAAAATCATCGATGTAAAGGTGTTGCACTAGTAATATGCTAGTTTATTCTGATTTATAGCCAACTGTATATTGTTTAGCATTTCCCCCCAACTTAAAGTATGAATTTTAAACAATAAATATCATAGAATCTATAAATTTAAAAATGGAAGTGGTGAAGGCATTAACCTACTTTTTTCCTACTGTTAGAGTCTCCTGAAGAGCAAATGTTTTCTATATGGTGTTTAATTGTATATAATCATAATATAATTATGTAATGATTAAATGCTCCCTTTAATTTAAATTTAAATTTTATTTTATTTAAGTAGATAATCTCTTTTAGAAATAGTTTTCAATAATTAAATTGTTCAGGAGACATTTTAATAAAGATTGAGGGTGAACCATCTAATTTCTAAAAGCAGATTCACAACAAATTTTCTGTGAAATTAATATTTAATTCATTTAACAATATTCTTCCTCTTATATAGTTCTCAGTAGACTGGGTTGTTACTCGCCAACTGATTTATACTTTGTCAGTCAGTATAATTGTGAACAGAATCAGTGAAAATATTCAGGATGTGTGAGAGAATTGTTAAAGGGTAAGAAAAAGTTTTTAATATTGCCCTCTTAGGCAAAATAGATTTTAAAGGTCTTATTATCACTTACCTGGGGCAAATAAATTCATATGTAGTCCTAATTCTACCATAACATAATTATAAACCACGATAAATGGTAAGACTTTCTCTATTTGCACTTAAGAAGGTTTAAGAGACAAAATATAAAGCCGAATAGTAAAGATTATATCATGGTTGTTGGATACTTCTCCTAAGGCTATCTATGAAAATCACTTAAAATTATTGATCATAAAAAATAGTGTCATTATTCTATGGCATAAAAGTAATGCTCATAGGAAGGTAGCCTACTGCATTTGTGTACTGTTTAATGTGGATGGTTTATAGGAAAAATTACTCATGTTATTTTTTCTTAGCTCACAAAACTGTAGTTAACATTTTTTTATTTGTGTATTTTCATTATTCTCATGCTAAACATGAATGAATTCTAAAACTAAATTCACATTATCAATATGAATTGTAAACCCATCAGGTCTCTTTCTAGCAAGGGATGTTACTTTTATCTTTGTTACATTCTCTACAAAACTTACTGGTAACATACTTTCAGAAAATGCCAGCCAATAAAGTACACTAAAATAATTTTCTTTATAAAAGCACAGTGATCTTTGGCATCGTTCACTATTTTCAAAGCCATAAAAGAACAGATAACAAATATATGACTCACGAATTATCAATTATGAAAAATAATCTGGTTCAGAAAGCTGCACTAATGTAAAAAGATGAATCACTTGTCACAAACCAATAAAGGCTATTGTTTGTGAATCCAATATTTGATTTTATCATTTATGTTGGGCAACTTAAAATGATTTTTAAACCACATTAGTTTTGGAAAAAAAAATTGTTATAAAGGTGAACACAAGGGTTGGGGGGAGAAGAAACCAGATGTGTAATCTGTCATCTTCGAAACAATTTATATTCTTACATTGAGTCCCGCCTACAAATCTAAGTTGCAAAGACCTAGTCAGCAATGGTGGATGCATGAGAAAGGACCCTACCATGTTCCAGGGAACAGACAGTAGCGAGAATGGTAGCATGACTTTGATTCTCTTTCCTTTTGATATGCCATTCCGATGGCTGACCATTTGCAGCTATCATGCTTCATTATGCAGGGAAGTTCAACCCTTGTTTTTTTCCTTTTTTAAGCTAGTGTAGTTTGTTACACTTTTTATGAGGGTACCTGCTTTTGCTTATTTTGTATAACACAGAAAAGAGCATGTTGAGGCTACCAAGCTCAGAAAACCTTTATGACCAATTATCTTCCAGATTGTTTCATAGAACAAAGAGGTACTATTCACACCAACGAAGAAGAGCATCTGCGTGAGTGACGAGGGCCAGAAATTTCCTACGTGGTATTATCTGGGGGCTATTTTCATGCTCTACCTGCTCTCTGATATCCCAATTATAGCCTTTTATATCTGCTTGTGAAAAAGGGCATGGATGGCAAGGAAAATCAGAAATATTTTATCCACAAGGCCAGTGATCCAATGTGTAGATGTTATCTAGGGATGGCCCCATTCTCACCCCTAGATAACAGATTTGACCATCGGATAATACAGGGTGCAGGTGAATTTCAGTGGCATGAAATATGGCAGACACAGGCAAAGGGTAGCAGAGACCACAATGAACATGAACATGATGGGGAATAGTCCCGGGATAATGGTGTGTCCAGATGGGTATCTGGTGGGGAGACTGGAGGCTGGTGAAAGAAGAAGTGGGTTTAAAGGTAGAAAGATAGTCACATCCTAGAGACATTATTGCACAATGGGCTTTTACCATAGAAGACTTCTGTCCTCTACTCAGGGAAGAAACACTAGAAATTAGAAAAAGGGAGAGCCCAAGGGCCTACTTATCTATGCCAAAACACAGCAAGAAAAATTAAGTATTAAACCCTGGATCAACCTCTAACAGCTTATTTGAGGTGTGGGTCATGAATTTTGCTTGAAGTGGGGCTCGTGAATGTTTTTGGATATATTCCTACTTGGACTCTGTAAAGAGGTGAAAATGAGGTGGGGGACGAACATAATTGAGTAACTATTCAATTATGGCAACTGCTAGCTAATGAAGACCTATTACAACTAAGTTTTTAATATAAAATGTGCTAATTGACTAGGTTGGAGCTCAGAACAAGCATATGGCTAAGATGTTTGATTACCTAGTCTGGTTCCATGTCAGCGATCAACTATCACATGGTAAAAAATAAGTGTTTCTATGACAACTACTGAACTTGCTGACTAAGGAGTGGGTGACCAACTTGAGGGATGAGTTTCTCCAAATAATATATGATCCATTAATCCCCACACTGTGTGACCTGGAAGCTCATCAGCTGATGCATGTTTTTTCTTGTCCCTTACTCAAAATGTTCATCTTGCTCTCAGCCTTGGCAAAACTTGAATCAGACTCATAGGTGAAGAACATTGCATAGAATTTTTTTTTTTTAATTGGAAAGGGTATGTAAACCTATGAATCTAACCTTATAAAAACAAAACAAGTCAACATATTCCAACCAGCTCTGAGTCTGACATTCAACCTTATGAAGAGTGATTATAATAATTTCTGAAGTTTCTGGATAGGGCCAGCCTCTAAGTCAAAGAGAACCTGTATAGCAACTTTTAGGAGTTGGGTATTTCATCATCTTCAATTTTAGACAAAAACTTTCTTTTCCAATGTCATTCTAAACTAAAAATTCAAAACAGGTGTTTGATGCTCAGGCTGTAACCAAAATATTCCCCTTTATAACCTGCAACTCTGATAAGACTTCCCTCGGAAATATAATGGTTACATAGCCCTTGTATGGCTTTAACAAACCCCTATTTTCTTCTTTCTGCACCATACAATGTGCAGTCTATTTGCACCCATTCAGGACTAAATTACAGATAAAGTTACTGCAAATTTGTTTTCTCAAAAAAGCAGTCAGCCCTAATATCCCTCGAGTAATAAAAGCCTTGTCTTTCATTCAGAACTAGAACTGGCATAATTTTCTCTAAGAAACAAACTCTACTTCCTGCGACAATGGACCTGTTCTTAAAATTCTGAATGGGATACAGCTCAATTTGCAGGTGTTCAGGTATAAAGGTAAAAGGGCATTTGACCCCCCAACTGGCAATTGTTGCTGTGGTAGGTAACTTCAGTCTCCTAGTTATATCATTCTATTAGATAAGCTGCCAGAGTTTTCAGCTCTGAATTACAGAGGTAGGCTCAAGTGAATCAATAATTTATACAGATATATCTCATTCATTCTGATGGTAGAAAGATACATACTAACAGCCTGCTGCAGCCACGGAACAAAGCCAGAGAGACATTATTTAAAAAGAAAGAGAGGAAAAGGAACCCATTTATCTATGTGAGCAAAAACATTATGTAATAATGACCTAATGGCTTATTAATTTTACTTTTTAACTGTTTTAGCAAATACTGTGGTGAGATAAATAAGCTCTTTATGAATCTCAATAAGGTTGCTCTGACGAATGTTAAGCTAACATTTAAAACTTTCAGCTTGATTTTAAAATAGAATATTTTACATAGCAATGTAATACAAATCATTTGAAAAGATTCATGCATCTAAGAAGTTTACATTAACTAGCTTACTAAATCTCTCAAACATTTTATTACTGAATTTCAGTATAAAATTACCCTCTAAAGGATGAGAATCAAATATATTTAGGGACTGTATACTAAGAGTATTGTTAATATAGCCTTATGCTATTAATCATTACCTGGGGAAAATTACATAGGGTTTTATTCACTAATACTATGACACTTTTATTAACTCATAATCCCTGTGCTAACAGTGGTGCCTCAAACAAGTTATAATTAAGAGGTAGCAAATATTAAAAATGCCTTCTTCAAAATTCTTCAATCATGTTAAAGGAAATCTTTTAACACACGAGTTCCTCTAAAGGAAAGTAGTACCGAAAACTGTGTGGTTACAATGTATATTAATAATTAATAGCCCAGATGGCTTAAATAATACTTCCATAAGTTCCTGTTGTCTTGTCCTTAAGGATAAAGGAAATCGTGATTTAAAAACATGATAAAAAATATCTCCTAGCAACTTTAATTATAAACCATGACTGTTTCTTGACAGATCTGGAAATTTATTTTAGGATAAGATGTATTAGAAGTTGGTCCTTTGTCCATTTTACCTCTTTCAGACTTGTGTCCAGCTTGGACACATGAACCAATAGCATTCAGACTTGGTATAGGAAGACTGTGTGCAATGTTAATTAGGGCAATAGATCTAATGAGAAGGGGATAGCAATTAGAGGTAATACTTAGGTACCATATTTTCCTCCACGTAGAGAAATTATATTTTCCCTTCTTTTCCAAGAAAACCCCTTGGGAAATAGGGCAGGTGATAAAAGTCTGGAAAAAAAAAAAAAAGTACATGCAGGAGAGAAAAAGAATAAGAGCAAGGAGAGAGAGAGAGAGAGACTAACAAACACTGTGGTCTCTACCTAAAGTCCTTAAGCCTTTTTTTATGCAATACTCTGGGGCTGCCTGCTGTAACCAGTTAACATTTCTGGCCAAGAAAATATTACTAGTTTCTTAAAAGTAGAGAGAGGAAGGAGAAATAATGGAGTGCCCCATTTCTGACAGTCAAGAGGGAGAGGAGAGAAATGTTCCCACACTGATCTCATTAAGATGACGAGAATAATGAGTGTGAATCTTATGTATGAATCTCATAGTAGATAGAGGAGAGCGTAAATGTATCCCACATTTTCCCTTTTATGACACCTGATATACTACATTTATTCTCAGCTTCATCTGATACTACTGTTGGGGGTTTCCGTTACAATATTACAGCTTTAACTTTAAGTTTTGCCGCTGAAGTCATCTGAGTCAGTCATTCAACACAGTTTTATTGAGTGTGCATGAAAACGGGGAAGATCTGTTAATGGCAACTGAAATGCATCTCAAGCAGAACAGCCTGAATTTATTTCCTGTCACTGGTTCTAGTAATGGATTAGAAATACTGACAAATAGCATTTTTCAGTTTACAATCTATTTTATTTCCTAGTTTCTTAAACTTAGGTTAAACATTCCAATCAATTAGAAATAGACCCAGGTATTATTAACTATGTCTCCACTGTATTTTTGGAGGAAGAATCATGCATTTTCAGCAAACACTGATGGGATAGTTTTTCTTGTGATTTATCTCTCTTTCTTAGGTCAAATATAGAATATTTTTAAATAATAATTTTAAGCTAAATAATTTTTCAAGGTTGATACAAATTTGGAAAAGACCACATAGCTCTCAGGAACAAAAACCTGTGTTATGATCACAGACATCATTCAAGCCTAAATGGTCCACAAGCTCTCATGCTTAAGGACTTCAAAGCATTTCATATAGATGATTTAACTTAGCTTTCTTCACTTCAGTAACTCCAATCAAAATAAACTGGTGCACCACATTTATAGTAAACTATACCTCACATAATTTATGCAACGAAGTGGACAACACCCAACAAATTCTACTAGTATCTCAAAACATGCTGAAGTTAGTATTATTTCAGTACTTCCACCATTTTGTAAAGGAATATACTATTCTATTATATTGCTTAATTGTAAGCTAGAAAAATTTTGATCTATATGATTTTAAAAGAAATTTAGAATGAGAGCAATACATTGAAGGTGGATCACCAGCTTTTCTAAATAATTCAGAATACATACACTTTTTTCCTTGGCATTTATTTAGTCTAATGGAAATTTAGGCCATGGGTAAGTTCATCTTAGCTACCATTAAATCAATATGGATCAATATAGATGGTTTAAACTGTTTAAGCAACTCTGAAAATATATGTTTGAAATCTGGGAAATATATTCTTAATGAGTCTACATTTACTTTGGGGAATAAGTAATTTATACTTAGAGGCCAAATGACATTTCTTTACTTGTCTAAAGTGTAGCTCCCTTAAACACACAGTGAACTCTTTTAAGAGTTCTTTATACCACACACACATCTCTGCACAGTGTTTTGGGGAGCTATAGTGTGATATGACCTCAACTAACAGCATAGTTCATCAAAATAGAAGATATACACATTACTTAAACCACAGGAATAATACTAAGCCAAGTGAGCACAGATTTAATATTTCAAGTAGGTGATTCCAGCCCTCCCAGATCAACACATTCCTTAAAAGGAAATATCAACGATCAGGGTCCAATTTTACGTTCTAAAAACTTTACAGAACAATGTCAGATACTTAGTTTCTCCTAATTAAGGACAACTTGACTTATAAACTTCAGGATTTAGAGATCGATGTCTTCCTGTTTCTCTGTTTCTTTCTCTCTCTGCCTTTCTTATCTTCTCAATGCTGCTGTCTTCGAAGCATCCATTACCAGCAAGTGGGGGAGACGGAGAGCTGGTATCTCGGTAAGTCTACTGTTAGCATTTTAATTCCCTCTACTGTAAGATGATCCCTAAGTTCCCTTCCAACTGTAGCATTTTATGACTTTATCTGTACCCTTTGGAGTCCACACAATCTCCACCTTTGCATGCCCCATGCCTTTGCCATTAGGGAGATGCTCTATCCTGAAGGTGAGGCTGGAATAGATGTGTTCCTGGCATCCTGAGCACTCAGTCATGATTCCACTGAATCTACTTCCCACACATAACGTTACTATTCTACAACTAGTATTCGATGAAAGTCTCGACAGGCTTTATGAGTGGTTCTACGTCATTACCTATGACAGTGCTACTATGGGGAAATGTGTTCCAAGGTCTAAGCAATGGTCTTACAAAACAGATTTTTACATCTTGTTTAAAGGTTGGGAGCCTATATGAAAAAGATTTAGTTTTAACTACACATCAACTGAGATTTAGGAATTAAAAATAAAAATGTGGTAGAAGGCTCATAGTCTGAGAATTTAAAAAATGAAGGAAACAGTGCACACCCAGACAAACTAGTAGACCATAGGTTTAAAGTTCTCTTTTATAAATATCAGCTTCCTGGTTGAAGGATGCAATAGGCTCTTGCAATAGAAGAACCAAATTCTATTTAAAATAATTTAAACAAAACCATATAAGTTTTCAGTACTGCTGCCTAACTAGAAAAAGTGAACTCAGCAATTTGAACTTCTATGTTTATGAATTAATTTTCTCTGAGTAGCAGCTATCACTTTATTAATATCACTTCAAAAATGTAACACCTCTTTTATACAACCTTAGTATACCAATTTGTAGATAATTAATGGACTCATTTAAACCTTGGTAATCTATTATTTTAAATTAAATCCAAAAGATTTCTCTAATTGACTAGGGGAAATACTATTTAATTCACTAACATTTTATGACAAAATGGGATGCTATGTTCTTGCTTCAAACATGTAAGCATTGCCTGAAGTCCACTTGGCAGGAACTGCGTAGGATGCTAACTACGGAAAATACAGCAGAATTACTTGTATATAGCTAAGTGGGATATAAAACATCATTTATTTATGTAGTATTGATAAATTACAATAGCAGAAGTTTTTTGATTCCTGTGAGAGAACTGGGGGACTTGCCATGCAGAACAGCCAGTAGAACATGTATCTCATTGTTTCAAGTGACTTTCCTATTCCACGACCTTTTTTTCCCTGCCCTTCCAATGAAGATCTAATAGATAATCGAGCTTAATGAAGTATGCTTTTATATCTCTGACATAATGATATTCATTTAAGAATATAAAGATTATCTATTAGTCATAAATATAGTGCAAAGTATGGACAAAACCCATCAAACCCTCATAATGAGAGAGGTTATATTACTTAGGCCAGAATCGATGCTCACCCCACTTCTCCATTTCAGTGAAGCACAACAATGCACCCTTAGAATTGTTGTAGAGAAGAAAATTCTTACATAGGTTTTCATAAGGGGAAGATTCAATTCTTCTATCTCTACAAAGCCAAACAAAATTTTCTTTTAATTGGACTCCAATTTAATTGGAGTTAATGATTTTGTACAGAGATTACAAATTCTTATTCTCCAGACTGATTATCTACTGGGATAATTTGCACTGTAGGCGAACTACAAAAAATCCAAACTAGACTCTAACACTAAGAGCATGAAAGTAAACGTAGTTAAACTCACATTAAACTTCATATAAAGCATGCATTCTCAACAGGAGCCATACGGCACCTAAGGGAGCAAAATCTGGTTCTTTAAGCAAAAAAAAAAATTACATATCACAATGATTTGTGGTCCTCCGAAACTCACTACTCCCTGACAAAATTGTATTCCTTAGTATTTAATATCACTCATAAAATTAAACGAAATTCTTCTCCTTAGGGAGTGAATATGGAAATGAGAGTTGAGAAACATTGTTTAACCAATGTACTGTATACCTGAAACTAATAAAATAAAATTAAAAAAAAGAAAAAAAGACAAGTTTTATCTCTAAAATTTTTTATTCCATACTTAAAATCAAGGCTGACTTTCATTTTTATCCAAATATCTGTTGACGCTTTGATATAATTTCCATCTTTTCTTGCTTCTTAGCTTTTCTCTAATTTTCTCTTCATTACTTTCCTTTGAGCCAGTAGCTGATGACTGGTGCGAACACGAGTAAATGGTCACTCTTTCATCTTTACTCTGTTACTGATCTTTAATGTTACCACTTGCTGAGTGTTGGACCTCTGTCATCACAGCAAAGTAGAAGATGCAATGCAGAGTCATAATGCACAGACCAAATGTGGCAGGACTGACTATTGTGTCTGTATTCAATTCTGACTATCATGTTAAAATGTAGTAAAATGGCAAACAAAGGGTAATGAAAAACAGGAACAACCTCCTTAGCAACATTTCAGGTTAGCTTCTCACTGGGTAAATTAACTGTAATATATTCATAATTCTAAAGTATATCTTCATAACTGGCCCAATAGAAAAAAAGGACAACAGAAAGCATGCTACTCCTATTTCTTAATATTTACTGATACAAAGGGCATGAAAATATGTAGAAAGTAAACTTACTGACTAAAGGATATTAATGACTGCACTTCCGTTATAATTTACAATCTTTCAGAAGAGTTATTATCCTTACTCTTCAAAATTTTACTAAAATAAGTTATATAATTATCTTATTCATTTAAACATTTTTCTTTGCAGAACACTTTATATAATATTTTGCAATGGAACATGGCTTGCTTTTTTGTTCCGAATTCATGTTCCTAACAATTTAAATTAAAGCTGGAAGGTAAAAAATTCATCAGAAGTCAAGAACACTGGTTTAGGAATCTGGAAACAGAGTGGGACCCCTCTGATTTCAATATTTTATAATTTTTGATGCTCAATCAACTCTGTTGAAAAATCTGGACTATGTAACCTAGTTTTTAAAGGTCTCATGAAGGTTTTGAGGTTGAAACCACCTGGTAAGTAATGCAAAGAGGCTGCTTGAGGTAAAGTGGGACAGCAGCCATACAGCAAGAAGGGGACTACACTGAAGCATTGCTTTTCCCCCACCCCACGCCAACTTTCACTGCACATACCATTAAGGTTCGTGAAAAGGCTAATTCCTATATTCAATACGGTATCATAATACTTTTGATAATATTTGTGGTTTATGTTTAATTGTAATATAGCACAACAGCACTACACCTGAGAAAAGGTGAAATGATTTTATTCTCCCCAAATCACTCACAGAAGAAAATATCCCCACATTAAAGCACCTTACTAGTTCCTATTTTAGAAGACAAAGGAAGGAGAGTAGAGATAATAGAACATGTGATATGCTATAAGAATTAAATTCTTCTTATTATAAATATGAAATAAAATTTAATAGGAATAAGCTTTTCCGAGAGTAGTAGACTCTGTGGCTTATGTGATTATCTCCCTCCAAAGACCAGGAGGCCCTTTTGCTGCCATCTATTAAAATAAACAAAAAAAGGGCACTGGCAGCATTTAAGGAGAACTAAGCACTGATTTGAGAAAGTGCTGTGTTTGTATATGTATCAGCTATAGGAACAAAACAAAAAGACTATACATTTACGTAGACCTACAAACTGAACTACAGCATCACTCCTCGAGAAGAATTAGAGACATCTAGTCCAAATGCTTTGTTCGATTAATATCTGATTTGCTACCTGTCCTAAGATTCAGGGTTGATTTTAGCTAATTGTGATGAATTCTAAAACTCAATTCACTTCTAAATTGTGGTCTTTAATGCAATTGTAAGAATTTATATGCAATGCTTTATGAAAGGCACCACTTAAGAAAACCTAATTTTTCATAGGTCAATGTTTGAAAAAATTATTCTTCCTTGGAATTCAGATAAATCTGGGGGGAAATGTATATTTTGAGTATCAACTTGAAGTGTCAGTATGTCCATATGAATTGAGCACACATCTATTTACCGAAAAGAAAATCGTAGTACTACAATCTTCTATGTATCAATAATCTGTGACTTTGTAAAATGAATTTTAGGCAACTTTGGAGGTATACAATCTTCTAAATCAATGAAATTCCAAAGAGGCTTTCTCCTTTCCTCGCGTATTTACAAAGGAAAAATTTAATGTACTTTTAAAATTTGTATAAGTTAAATTGAAAGTATTGTTTAGTAAACTTAGTATATGTTTTTATCAGAGGAAAGCATAAATGAAGGAGGATGGGTAGAAGGGTTTTGAAGTTTAGATTTATATAATTTTAGGAAAAATCAAGAATATAGGGGCAGGACCATCAGTTATAAATCATTTTGTTTTAGTACTTGTTTCTTTGATTTTGGGGAGTCCTTCTGTTTTGCTGTTGTAGGGAAAGTAACAAAAATTACCTCTGGAACATTTCCAGTTTTTCTGCTTCCATTAAAATGAAATTGTAGCAACAACAATAAAAAGCTTCAATAAAAGTCATTTAAAAATTGCCATGGACTCGAAGCATAATTTTGTTGGTGTGGTATTACTGCTATCTCTGAAATTTTTAAAATAGAAATTTCTGTTAGAAACTTAAAGTTACATTCCATATGTGGTACAAGCACCCTATATTGTTCCGTAATATGAAGGCAAAGACTTGAACTGTAGGTGAAGTAGACATGCTTTTGTTTTTGCATTGATATTTCTCCTTACGCAATGTTCCCTATTCATTCCTTGAACACGAAGGCCACTTAAAATGTCCTTATTGTTTATAATAACTTTTAGAAAAACCCATATGCTGTTTTATAGCAGCCGGCTTTCTACCCAGGAAGTACTTGATAAGGTATCCTCCAGAGCCTATTGTCTTCAGATCATTGTCTACCCCATCGCCTCTGCAAGTTCAGTTCTGCCTCCCTCGCCTGTGCTTCCTCCATTTTTTAAAAAATCATTTGGCTACACAGAGCTGCCTCATGTCATTCTTTGCATACATCATCTCTGTTTTTCTCTTCTCCTGCATAATGCCCAGCTTTTCTGAGAGTAGCTGTTGTCCCGAGTGTGATCCTTTAGTAAAATGGGGACTGAATGAAGGTGGAGCACAAATTATCTGGAAGCAAAGAAAAACCAGCCATTTGAAAGGACCCAGAAAGGAACAAGTAATGAACCAGAGTGGCTTCGATGAATTGCTGTAGAGGGAATTCTCAGTTTTGACAGACACAAAAGGAACACATGGATACCAAGGAAAACCTAAGGAGAGAATCTCAGTTGGAAGTCTGCCTCATAGGCTGGTCAGGATAGAGGGTTGAAGCCAGAAGCCCTTCCGATATGAACAAAAACAAATGCATTTTATGAGTAACGGTTAAACATTTAAACATGCCACTTTGGAACACAAGGTACTTTTGAGAAGTCGACATCCCTTCATAATTCATGTTCATTGTTCCTCTAAGTAAAATATGTGTCTCTCTGTAGTTATTCTGTTAGGAATTGTACTTTAAAGGCAAGAGGACATTTTTGATAATGCACATCTTAAACTTTTCATTAAACTACCAAATTTAAATTCTACCTTTTTGTGCACTCTGACATTTTTGTCTGGCATTTTCATTAATTTTGCGACATACATAAATGTAGCTGAAATGTTAACTGATCAATACTTTGTCTCTCTCATGTAGCACTAGCACTCCGTTCCCTAAGGACCACACAGCAGAACAGGAATTAAATGTGTAAAATATCAAATGTTAATGTTAAACACAGCGGCACTTACTGTATAACGACAGAAAAGGCTAAAACAATTCCAAATGGACAGATGGTACCACAAATTATCTACAATCACATTTAAAGATTAAAGTTTGTCCTGTAAAATAATTCTTTGATGCACACTGAAGTGTGTCCTTTTACTGATAGCTCAGTTGTCCAATTATTTTTGTGCTCATTACAGTGAGAAATGACAGTACTGAAAAGAAAGAAAGAATGTGCACTCTTTTTTCCCCCATGTTGCACCCACTGACATCCATGAGAACACAAATGTCTGGTCAAGAGCCTGATGAAAATTAGGCCCAATTTATGAGACATTTCCACGTCTACAAAAGATGATTCCAAAAGACAAGCAATGCCTTCTGCACCACATACGTCTGTTCGCTCTCAGGCATACAATATTCACAGTAAAATTTAAAAACCTAATTCACAGCACATGAAAACAAGGACATTCCCAGGAATATGTTTGCTTACATTTTATCCATCACCATCCTGGCTGATTTCAGCTTCTAATATCGTCAGCCAGCTTTGAATCTTCCCCACAGCACACAGGTATAGTGCTAAAGAGGCCAGAGCAGCCCTAACTCTGCATTTCTTGTTCTTTCCATTTTATCTGACATTGGGACAACAAAATTATTGGGTTTTTTTTTTTCATTTTGATTTCATCATTCTACATGTATTTTTGGATAGTAAATTAGAAAAGAAGTAAAACAGAACAGAAAAAGGGCACTTAAACATTATAAAGTTTACTGATCTGGGCCTAAAACCAAGCCACATAATGGTACAAATGCACATGCTCCACGAGGCAGCTGCATTTATGAAAAAGTGGGCCAAGTGTAACCAACATTATAATAATAGACCCATGATCCATCAACAGGGGATGATGGGAACAATATGCTTGTAACAATGGGGTGCTACTCATACTCTTCTCCTAATGGAAAGTTCTTTTCAATAAACTGGCCTAAAAAGGCTCTGGTTATGCAATGAGATCTTTAAAACACTTCATTTTTAAATACCCACACCATTTAATATTTACAAGATAAATAAAAACCTTACAACAGTTTTTTTTTTTTTCGGAATTGTTATGATATTAAGATTACAGGGTACATATTTAAAAGCTCTTTTAGAAAGGAAATAATATCTGCTGTGTGGCTGTAGCCAAGGTGCTTAACTTTCTGTGCCTTCGTTTTTTTCTTTGTATATTGGAAAATAATAGTATCGACCTCATAATAAGGTTGTTGGGAATATTAAATTCATTAATGCGTGAAAAGCCCTTTCATTCATTAGTGCCTGAGAAACACTTCCCTGGCAAACAAATGCTTAATATATATTAGTTGTTGTTATTATTAAATAAAGATATTTTTGTATCAGAATTTACTCTGAGGTTTAAATAGATTATTGGTAGAAGATTATGAAATAATTTAGAATGGAAATGAAACATCTAGGGAAAATTGCTACAACAGCATTAATCTATGTCCATCATCATTTAATAACTAGCTTTATTAGAGCAAACCCTTATTTATCTGGCATCATTAAATAGTTTCTCCACATTAAAAAAATTCAGATTGATTGACTGGTTCATTCATTGGTCTATTGATTTAGATAGCCATTTATATTAGAAGCCTACTAAGGGCCAGATACTCTGTAGGTAATATTGGAATACAAGTGAAAAAGGTAGGGTTTGCATTCTTGTGGAACTCTCAGTTCGGGTCTAGGTAAGTGAAGTTTGGCTTTGTCATTCAGTTTCATCACGTTCAATAGTATGTAATTTGGTACTTTTTTTTTTTTTCAGCGAAACAGTTAATTATTGTTTCTTCTCAAAAGTACTCTTAATGTATGTTTACATATTAGTTTGTGGCCTGTTTTTCACCGTCAGTGTCTCCCTTTTCATATCTTTATTGTGACCTCCCTCCCTTTTCTGCAAGCATCTTGCATTCAGGTTGTTTCACGGGACTGACTCTGACAGAAGCTGACCATCAGCTAAGAGAGATATTACATTTCTTACCCAGTGAACTTTAACTCTCTTACAGTGAAATCACTCAAGTATTATCATGTACATGTACCTACGCTTCTCAGAATTTTGGTGCCTGTTTTTTTGTTTTGTTTTGTTTTGTTTTAATTAGAAGGAAATTTTGAACAAAGTCTACCATCTTGAATTCACTTTACATGAGTGACATCTAGAAGCCAGATGAACTTTATAAAGACTTACACAACACAAATAACACTAAAACATTAAAAATGAATGTTCCTGAACAAATGACATAATTATATAGATTTCTCTCTTTTCAAATTTCACAAACAGCTATGGGAGATGACTTTGGAAGAAATGATTCAAAGACAGCAGCATTACCTTTTTGGTAGAATATCATTGTGTCTGTCATAAAGCCCCATGGAACTTAGAAGTAATGGAATAAAATATACAAAGAAACTCAAAATCAATTTTTCCTCATTAACATCAAAGTGTCTCTATGATAGTAAAAAATCATAATAAAGTTTGCTTAACAGTACCCCAATGTATTTATTATGTGAAAGAACTAAATAAAAGAATATTAAAAGAGGCAGATTTTCTTTTCTAAAACTTAATGATGATGACAATCGCTTTCTTTAAGGAGATAACGGCATGTCTATGGGAAGCAGGCTGCCTAACTTTCTGGTAACTTACAACACAAAGGGACATACACATTCTTTGTTCCATGTGCTCAAACATTAATGAAAGTCCCATACAAGGCATGAGAGGAGGACAGAGCTCAAAGTACTAAACAGATGTGCGTATACTCATTTGAATAGAAATACTAAAATGTTGATTTGCTACTGTAATTAAGCCCTTCTTGTAAGCCCCCAAAATAAAGCCACCTTCTACTATAAAAGCATAAGGCAATCATATTCTAACAAATATGACAATAAAATAAAGGATTTCAAAAGAAGGATTCCACTTAAACTTCAAAATGAAATCTTGAATAAGCAAAAATAGTGTGAAAGCAGAAAATTCCAGCTGAAGCTCAGAGGAAAGTATTATTTCGGATTTTCTAGCTTTGCAAGTTGGTCTCCTCAGCAGTTTTTAAATAACCAAAGTAAAAGGGTACACGATGAACATTGTCAGAAGACTATTTGGATCTATCAAATTCTCACTTGTGCCTTTTTTAAAAACTGGAAATCTCAGAAATAATAAAATGCCTCTTAAATAGGTCACATCCACTTCCAATTGATTCATATATTAAACTATTACCAGCTAGCATTCTACTGCCAATGATTTTCATATTTTGAAAATTGTATAGAATGAATAAAACTAAAATAAGGATGGTCAAGATTATTAATTTTTTTTAACACTAAAGACTTCTCTTGGCTCTGCTATTGGGATTTGGGATTATGCAATATACAAAATTTTACTTTTTAACTGTCACTTGAGAAAATTATACATTGGCGAAGATGTCTTGCATTCCGGAAGTCTGGTAGGGTGGGGGGTGGATGTATTCTTAGACTCAGACCTTGAACAATCCATCAGGTTCCTGCCCACGGCAAATCTGTCCAGTCAAGTCTTAAAATAGGAGTTTTAAAATGGCCACATCAACATAACTGTTACTATAGCCACAGAAACACGCAGCTATGATTACTGAATTTAATGAATAACAATAAGTAATACAGTATGATCATACCACAAAGGCAGCAAGGCTCCTTGGGGGCGAGTCCCAATCAAAGCAACTGTTAACGTAGTATGCAGCATTTACGAGCACCATGACACAACGCTTAGTCCTGATAAAGTTTCTTAGTAGCAGCTGAAAGGAAGATAAAATATTATTAGAATTTGCAGGACTAAGAGCCATCAGATATGCTACAAAATTCTTCAAGCTTAGTGTGATTTTAAAAGGATTCAGAAAGTTAATAAAGTTGTAAGAATATACCAAGCAATTTGGTTCACAAGTTAAAGGGAAAGAAGTATCTCTGGAGAAACTGGATTATAAGAGCAATTTCTTAGCTAAATATATTTTCTTAAATAACATTATCAGGTAAGTTGGGCTATCTTTGTTCAAAAGAAAAAAAATCTCCAAAGGATTAAAAACTTTTTTTCTATCTACATATTATGAACCTTAAATATATTTTTTAACTCAAATATTATTGAGGTTTTAAAATGCTTTAATTTCAAGATATTTTAAAGTGAAATAGATAATTTAGAATGTTTTTAGAAAAACCTGTCAAGCGTTGCTTTATTATAGAAAACATTCTTTTTCACTATTTTAGTAGGATTCTCCCTTTCTTACTATCACTTTTCTCATTCTCTCTTTCCCTCTCCTTCTCTATCTCTCTTTCCAACAATAAATTTAACCTACATTTTTTCCTTATTTTTTCATAATTTTGAAATTAGGAAAAAATATATAGTAACCAAATACTTTACAAAATTTTTTACTAAAACTTGCATATGAGAATTGATATAATTTAAACTTAAAATTTAAAACTAAGACATGAATACAGCTATAAAAATAGCACATGTACTAGATGATGGTTCAAAAACTTACCTACAGCTATGTAATAATTAAAATAATAGGTCTGCAGGTAAATATTTTGTTACTTCCAAATATACTTCAATGTTGATCTGATATTTTAAAGAAGTAGCTATGTAAAGTTTACTAAGGTTGTTTGAAAAAAATACATACGTTGTAAATGTAGATACAAGTACATGTATACCAGTTTAAATAAGTCGTTAAAATTGAAATTCCTTTCAGGAAAAGTTAAGAGTCTCCCTGTATGTTTTCTTTCTTGACCCCTGATCACTCCCTTTAAGAACTACTTTGATTACTTTTTCTTTAATTGTGGAAAAATGTAATCTGTATTTCTATTTAGATATTGCATTTGTAACTCACATACTATCTTTAAACAACCAAAGATCCCACTGTTTATAGTGAATTGATTGGATTAAAAATAAAAAGATTTTTAGTCTTCTAATAGCCCAGAAAATTATTAGATATTTTAGTATACACACACGAGTTCTATAAACTTAATAATCATAACAAATACATTTCATTTTAGCTGTGTTAATTAGAAGTAAACATTTTAAAAGGAGTAGCTTAGTACTCTTAACTTGATTTAAACCTAATTTAAAACTACAAGTCTAATTACAAGATATCAAGCCTAATTTAAAATTCCTTCATGACAGAAAAATCAGAGTTCCTGATTTTCTATTTTCTTAGCTAAAAATGCCAATAAAAGTTCACTTCTCAAAGATCATCGTCAAAATTTAATTAAGGTTTCCCTTAAAAGATGGAGCCCCCTCTCTTGTGGATTAGAGGGAAGAGCTTTATGCTGGGCTCGCTTTACACACACCTGCATCATACCTGTGGGTGGTCTGGACATATATTTGAACCTCAGGTTTTGGTGTTCTCATTTACACATTCCATGGCAATCAAATTGTATTTTATGTTCAAATGATCACTCTTTTGCTAATGCATGAATACATATCCATTCTCTGCAGCCTCTACAGTATCCCCTTTCTTTTCTGACCACCCCCATCCAATTTAATAGTTTGGTATTGTCCTTGTTTGATCATTTAAGGAAAGGAAGGGAAGAGAGAAAAAGAAAGAAAAAAAGAAAAAGCCATTTTACACAAGTAGACCCCCCTCCACGCCTCGAAAGTTTATTTGAATTTAAGTAGATGTTTTACAGATATAATCAGGTCTTCCCAGAGGGAGTAATTTTTCCTTGCTTTTTTACCTGTTTAGAGAGTCTGTTTTCCTCTTCAATGTACTTCTGTTCTTTGGGTATTAATGTTCGTAAGCTGGCTTTCACCTATACATCAACATATGTGTCTGTTATGGATTAATATATTACAAATGTTTACAAGTTTTTCATGCAGTTCAATTTGCAATAATTTCTAAAGTTTCAAAGTCCTGGCTGCTGTGCTCATAAAATATAAATGTATACAGTTGCACATGCATGCGCTTCCATTTCTTAAGCAGGCAGACAGCGGCCGGAGCACAGCCGCAGCGGCAGCCGCCAGCTATAACAGAAAGTGTGGGTGTGCCAGGCAGTGGCAGAAGCGTATTCTCCAGGATACATCAAGGTTTAGAGAAAATGAGGAATGACAGAAATTCTCTACAAATCAGGAACAAAAGCTTTCATGAAACTGAACTCTTTAGCAGTACAAAAAAGCCAAAGTTAAGACTTACAGCATTAAAAATCACATCTATTTCAAGATAGATGACCCCCTTTGTTGGCCCTGTCAGCTGCTTGTTTTTCAAGACGTAGGCTTTCTGTTCACCATTTTGAATCTGCGGGAAAAGGACATGACAGCCGTCTGTCTCGCGGTCTCCACTGAATACACTCCCTCAGTGACCTTTGACCCCCAGCTGCTGAAACTGACAGAGAACCCAAAACAACTGTGGCAATTCTGACAAGTACCTGTTCATTACCAGGATCAAGTCTGTCAGGAAAAATTAACTATCATGGGATTCAACATGGCCGTGAATTGAGTATGTTAAAATTTTTAGTGTTCTTATTACAGACCTTGGTTGAGAAATGACAGATATAGAGCTGAGGGTTTTTTTTTTTTTTCCTTGAGCAAAAGCAACACAGAGCAGTGTGTCAGGTGAATAAAACTTACAGACAGCAATGGTATAGCAACTTTGCCCAGAAAGTCAGCACTTCGATCTCGATCTTCATCATAAACTGTCACTTCAAGAACTGAATGGATATCTTTAATGTTGCTGCATAATAAGCATACGTAAGGGAAAAAAAAAGACTTCATCAGTGGGGAACAAGAACAAAAATGTTTTTGAAAATTTGGATAGCTCCACTGATTTTGTGTGTATGAGTTTTTATGTATGCTATTTGCATATACACATATACAAGGTAGCTTCGTATCTGACAGTATTTCCCACAGTTCACCTTAGTAGACCACAGTGATGGTTCCATAACTGGAACTTTAAATGCTATCATAATTTCAAGTTATAATTTTTTAATCAAATATAATTTTCCATCTGGATGGACACAGAAGTTATTGTAAAAACAAAACAAAACAAAACAAAACACCAAAGTGGCACTGATGTTTTTAGACTTTTCCTTCTTCTCATTATCACAAAAATTCCTATCTTCCTATTACCCCAAATAAAACATCATCGGGTTTGATATCAGCAAGAGTCATGTTATATTTAATATATTTTTTCTTTTTTATTATAATAGGACATCTCCTTTTTGCTTACAGCTCCCATGAAAACATTGACTTATTTCTTTCTGGTTTTTAGTAAAAATTAACTAAAACAGAAAACAGAACAGAGAAAATGTAACATTGATAGCTACTGTACCACCCTAGGATTTAGAAATTAAGTAGTGTTCCATTATGTTCCAAAGACAACATATGTTAATAAACAACTGTGCAAGCTCTTCATATTTTTGTTTCTGGAAAAATAAACCCCAATTGTTGAAAGGATTTATTCTTTGATCAAACTGTTTACCAAGAAAACATGAATTAAGAGGAGACAAAAAAAATGAATATATCCATTACTGAAAGGCTGCATCCACATGTGAGAAGAGGATTTATCAGGGCACAATCAATTAATGGCTTTGATAATAATCAAACCTATTCATTCAATTATGCATTCCAGAGAAAAACACTCTCCACAACCTTCTTAGGAGTGCAAGTCTCCTGACCAGGCTTTCATCTCTTATAAAAATGTGGAATTCCTTAAAGATAAATTGGTCAGATAATTAAATCTGATTAGTTACTGGCTCTTAAGTAGAGACATTATAAGAAATTAATGAGGAATTTAGCAGTTTTCATACATACACAAAAAAACTATGTTAGAAAACTTTTAAGAATCACTTCTGTTTGGAGTTTTCTTTTGTTCAGAATTCATTACCAAAGACTAGTTTAAAAAAAATAAAAACTAACTCAGTAGATACCACAGTGTAGCATCAGCAGCTTTTATAGCGTATGATCAAAATAGTTTACAAACTTTTTAAAACAAAAGGAAAATTAACTCACAGAGTGTTTTGGTAACTAGGACAATACTTAATATTCTTATTGTGCTAAAATGCAACAAACCAAAACTAAAGCATCTGCCGAATTTGAGACCGAATTGTTTGCTGATTTCAGCAATGGAACAAATAGAGCTTTGTCCTCCTTGGTATCAATGCAATTGGGGAGAATTTCAATAGAAAGTATAAAAGGAAGAAGCAGTATGGCAATTCAGTTAATAGGAGCAAAATCCTTAGAGAAATCATAAAGAAAGCACGATTTAAAAAAAATATCTATGAAAACAACAAAAAGGCATACCCTTGCCCCAGGTTTTCACTATCAGGAAGGTAATGCAATTACGACATTCATTGTTGCTAGCAAAGGCAGCCCAGATGCATTGAGTTGTTAATCAGTTAAGACTAAACGGACACACAAAATCTCAAAAATAATATCATTTAGCACCATTTTTGAAATGAGCTGAATGTAATTACTACTTACAATGTGAAGACTTTGTTCCAGTCAGGATTGAGATTTTTGTAGACAGTATGTGTTAGCAGTCTATCGTTGTTCAGTTCAACTACACAAAATGGGTCACTTTTACCTACAAGAGATTTGGGGGAACATTTTTAGTTTATAGCATCCACAGCTTAGAGTGTCATGAGTATGATCACATCTTGTTTCTAAAAAGTTTTATAAAAAGCAAAAAGGGAAGTACAATTTAAAAAACATAAACATAGAAAACAACATCAAAATAGACTTAGCTGTAACTGGATGATGTTAATAATCATTGTGATTCACTGAAATTTAGAACCACAAAAAAGTAAAAGAAAGCAAATTATACAGCTAGTATTTCAATTTGCATTTTTTTTACAAAAATAATAATATAACTGCCAATTATGAAGAAAAATGTGTTGCATGTCCATTCTTAAATGAGTTTTTATTTAATTCTATAATGACCATTTGAAAGGTTCAGCCTCTTTTACGCATATATTTTCCAACTCATCTGACTCACTAGTAACTTGTAACAGAAATTTCTAAACAAGTTGATTTGGCGAAAACTCCTATATTGCAAAATTACATTTTAATCTGACTTAAGATTCTCTTCTGAAATATCTAAGGCATCACAAAAAGGTAAATCAGACTCTCTGAGGCAGAAAAAATTCTTCCATTCGAAACAACCTCAACTACCAATCTGCATGTTAAAGAGTAGTATTTTTTTTTTTTTTGGTCCACTGAGAGTAAAGGATTGGAAGTTATCTGTTTACAGCGACTCCGTTCTGCGGTAGTCAAATCTCATCCATTCAGCAATTATATTTTGTGATGTCCTCAATATTTTGTAATGTCATGTCCTATGTTATAAGAACCCATAAAGTCAGAGGCTCTAAGGGGGCATCATTAATGATATTAGTGCAGCATGTAATTTGTTTGATACCTTATACAAATGACAATGAAATCAATATTTAGACAAAGCTGTCCAGAGGTCATATCTTTTAAACTACAATATTGATTTAGACTACATAAGAGGTTAATGTGCATATTATTAACTTTAATGATAAAGAATAATTGTTTTAAATGCATTGTGAATTGTAGTCACAGTAGTTTACA
Organism: Pteropus medius; assembly: GCF_902729225.1. Classification (NCBI taxonomy): domain Eukaryota; kingdom Metazoa; phylum Chordata; class Mammalia; order Chiroptera; family Pteropodidae; genus Pteropus; species Pteropus medius. The sequence goes on from NW_024346062.1 coordinate 13,088,447, forward strand.
CTTCTGTGAAAGCTTAAATATCATTGAAGATTTTCAATTAAATTTTAATAGGAAGGAATTCATTAGCTATCAGTGACAGATAATCTATGTATTCCCACACAGCAGTGTATTTATTTTCCATATTGTAATTCTTAAAATAAGCTGTACAAATTTTGACTCACCTTTAATTTAATTTATTAATTTTATTTTTAAAAAGAGATTTAATATGTGTGTGTTAGTGCAGTGGCCTCATATACCCTACGATAATTATATAATTTAACATTATAGTAGTCTTCTCAATTTTTGGTCTTGGGGAATAATTTTCAATAAAGAATAGAGGATAGTATGTCTTTGAGGTCTGGTGAAAATTTTACCTATGGCTTAGAATCTGTGTTGTCTTTCTTCCCCGATCTTCATTCCCCTTGCTCTACCTGCTATCATCCTCACAACTCACACACACCATGGAAGAGAGTATTCAAAAAAGATTATTTTGTTCATTAAAACACATTGTAATATATTTTATTCGCCACATCAACAACTTAATTTTCTCCCTTTGAATTCATATACAAGCATTGAAAGTTGATTCACACAGGTTTCAAAACCTTATTTATTCTTATAGCTCATATTGAGTATCTCCCACCTATTGTTGAGCTGAGTGCAGTGGTATGGACGAAAGAACATAGGACATTAACTGCAGCCTGGAACAGTTTATAAAAGTGTTGGAGAAATAAAACATATGTACTGTAGTGATGAGAGAAAAAATTAAAGCCATATTTATGACAGAATTCCATGTCCAAAGAGTAACTACTCTGCTTTCACTTTAGACAGAACTTTAGATTAAATGATTGATTACCTTGGGAAACATTTACTTAAAAGACAAGTGTAACTCTCACACTCTTCCTTGGACCTCTTTTTAATTTTTCTCATACTGTCATACATGTACATTCATGTTAATCTTCATTTAGTGAAATAAGAAGACTACATAAAGACTCCACTTTTCGGTATTTTTGTTCTCATATTTTCATTTGCTTTACTTCTATTACTATTTTATTTCGATTGACTTGGCTTTACTTGCCCTCAAGTGATCAACAATGTGTAATAGATTCAGTCAAAATCGCACCACCTCTCCAACAGCAAAACACAAGAACTAAATCTAGAAACCAATATCTATGGGGTGAGGTGAGGGGGAATGTACTTTAAACTTCTATAAGCAATAAATGAAAATCTTTACTTGATTTTTTTTTTTTTTTACAGAATTATATTAAGTTATGTAAGAGTTTCCAATAATTTTAACTAGCTCAATGGGAAGTCTCTTAAATCACCATCTTTTTTGTTACTATATCTTTTTTTGCTGACAATAAAAGATCTAGAGTCAGTGATTGGCTGAAAGATCTTAAAGAAACAAAATCTGTTCTCAATGTTTAGCACTTCCTATATCTTGTTAAGAAACTAATACATTTATCAAACTCTATGCTCATGACACAGTGTCGACTCATAATTTCTTAGGTGATCATTTCTCAAGACTGGGGAAAACCAACATCAGGCATCTATCATCACATTACTTACTTTTGCAGTCACTCTTTTCTACTGGAATAAAGATGTTAAAGCATTAGAGACCAAAATAACAGTTTGAGCACATTTCTCAGTCATTTTGCTATTCTAAATTCCAGTGGCATACCATCATTTTAAAAAATATTGTTCTATCTGCACTTACTTTGTAATTTGAAATAGGTAAGCAATATAATTTTTAAGAGACCACATTATTAGACACTGTGTGGAATGTAATGGCACTTACATTTTTTTTAAAGAGCTTTTGCTTAGGATAGACCAAACTCCTACTTAACATGGCTTTAATTTATTCTGATTTTTCCCAATCTAAATCTATTATTCTTAATGTGTTTACAGTCATAATAAAGACTGAACTGTAGTAAATGACACAAACCAATCCTTGAAAATTCTGTCATTTTATACTTCTCTGAAACCTTATTCTCAAGTTTAACACCTTTAATGTCTTCCCAGAGCCTGTAGGTTAAAATCCACACTGTATTGCATGGAATATAGTCTTTCAGTCTCATCTTCAATCTCAAGACCTCTTAAGTCCCTTACTTGAGCTGCACCACACCTTCCGAATCCTCAAATATTTGAGTTACTTCAAGAGCGCTGAAGTTCAAAGTGAGAGACCAGTGGTCTGTGGGGAAAAGGCCAAAACTTCAGAGGCTGAGCAAGCTGAGATAGAACCCTTACTCCATGATCCTAGGCTTGCTCCCTTATGTAAAAAATAGTGACAGTAATGGCCCCTTGCAGAGATAATAGTATATAACTAGCAGAATGTCTGGCACAGTAGCAGGGCATCAATAAATGCTAGCTTTACGTAATATATTTTCAAGCAGAAATATTTAAAACATTGTAATGTGCTTTAGAGCATAAAAATAACAGCAAACAATTCACATCTTGAGTTAAATTTCCTAGTCAAAAAAGTGAACATTTATAAAATATTTTATTTAAAAAATTAGCATATAAATGGCAATTACAAACATTGAGTTTTTACTGAAAGCCCAACATTAGGTTTTATGTTCATTTGCTTGAAAATTTTATGACTACTCTACTACCCCATTTTATAGATGAGGAAACTGAGGTAAGAGATTATATAACTCACCAGGTCACACAATTTGTAATCAGTGGAGTTGGTATTCAAACCCAGGTTTATCTGACCTTTAGAGCTTTTGCTCTGCCCCTATGGTCCATGCTCTCTTCAATAAAATATATTTAAATGCAAGCCACTAGGCAAGACTTTTCCCAATAACTATGTCATATCTTAGTAGTTAGTAAGTCACACACGAGGAGAACTAGCTAACATTTTGACTGTAGATTCATTCATTCAACAGATGTTTATTACTTATCATATACCAGGCAGTGTTCTATGTGTTAGGGAGACATAAGTGCATAAAACAAACAACAAAAAACCCAATCCTGAATTCTTGGAATTTACATTGAGGAATAAAATAGATAATGAAGAACACTTTCTATTATTTTAGAAGGTGGTGCTATGGAAAAAATAAAAAAATGGAAAAAGTGATGAGGAATGCTAGTATGTATGCACGATTTTTAAAAGGGCTGCAAGAGAAGTTCTCATTAACAAAGTGACATTTGGGCAAAGGTGTTAAAGAGGCAAGGGAGTGAGCCTTGGGTTACCTGGAGGAATAGATCATGGAAAGGTCAGAGAAATGAGTGTGTCTGGTGTTTCTAGGAATATCCTGGAAGCCAGTTATGGGAAGAATGGATTGCGGCAGGGAAAGCATTAGATGACATAGTCAGAGAGGTACAGGGAGGGTGGTAGGGCTCTGTAGGATTTGGCTTTCACCTTAAGTGGGAGGGGAAGCTTTTGGAGGGATCTGAGCTGACATGTGACAATCTGATGAGTGCTATTTAAAGAAAAGGTAGAGAGAAGGCTATGGAGGAATTAGGGAGAAAAGTTATCAGGCTATTGCAGTAATTCAGGTGTTATAAAGTAGTTAGAGTCTGGATATATGTTGAAGGTAAAATCAACAGGATTTGAATGTGTCAATATTAATCTATTATGCCAGATATTATCTGGAGATTAAAAAAAAAATTCATCGAGTTTAGCCAAGCCTGTCTTTTTTTCCCAAGATCAAGAAGCATTCAACATAGTGCACAGATTGGATATCTAAAATCTGGCAAAGAAGAAATTTTAAGGAAGGAAAGAGCAGGCAATTTTACATTTAACTTCTAGTCATTTTATCCTCCTAAAAAGTTATCTTTTTACAGGTATCACTAATGAATGCCAAGATCAGGTCATTACACACTGTTATTTTTGACTAATTTAGAAACTATCCTTCTGCCAATGCATGATTCAAGGGCAATTAAAAATTAACAGCAATTTCAATCAAAATAACAGTACATGTACAATATCGAATACTATAAACTTACTACTAAAAAGCATACACTTTAGTTTTATTTTAAAGAAGTGGCTACACACAGTTAATGTGCTTATCTGGTTTGCTAAGTGATGCTTTAAATGACTGGCTTTTCAGTTCCTAAATTTTGCAGCCCTGATTATGTGCCACTTAAACAAATGCAAACAATCACAGAAATACCAATGATGGACTTAACCATTAATTATCTCCTTAATTATTCCTTCCTTTCATCCTTTTTTCATTCCAGTTAGACCCTGTACTATGCCGCTTTGCTTGCTGATAGTATTTGAGGAGTGAATTTGACTACAGCATGGAGTGTTGATGTCTATAAAGTGCACTATTCATTGCAAAGCTTTAGAGAGGGATGCAATGCTGACCCCTGTATGTTTTTACTCAGTAGTGTAGATGGAAGTTCAAAGAATAAAGGCAGCATCCAAAATTGAAGTGTTTTTTGTTTCTGATAATTTGGAGCCATTTAAAGAGCCTAAATGTATGGGAACAGATGACATAATCTCTCATCTCTCTTTTACTCATTCTTATAAGACTAAAGCAGACCTGTGAGTAGCAACTAGTTCTTCCTTAACATCCACCTTTTTGCCCAAAAAGTGCCTATCCATGTCCTTCGCAGGAAACTGAGTATTCTGGTTTTGGATGCGAGATAAGAATTGCAGCGGTGCTAAGTGAGGACAAGGCCAGTGGGGTCAACCGCATTAAGCACCATGACAGCTAGAAGAGAGTCTCCCCCTTGCTGGGGAACACGGTAATTTTCCATGTTGACAGTTTTCTGGGAAGAAATAGGAATACCTTCTGAAGCATTAATTACTTATTGAGTGTCTGCTCTTCTCACCCTGGAATTATAAGTATGATTAAGACATAGTCCAGTTCTCAAGGCATGCACAATTTAGTGGACATGATACATGTAAATGCACTATTATAATGCAGGGCTGTAATCACTGTAATAAAGGGAAGTGAAGGGTTTAATAGGAGCAATGAGAAGGAAGCATATCACGCTCTAATACTAGAACAGGAAGGGGAAAAGGAAGGGAAGAATTTTCCCCAGTGGAGATGTCTCTGGTGATCTGTGGTGATTACACAATGCTATCACCAGCAATTTTAGAAGTGAAGGACAATTAAACAAAAAAAAAGACTAACAATTAATGACCAGAAATAGGTAGCTTAAATCTATTTGTGTATCCTTTTAATAGGGTCTCTATAACACAAAAATCTAGATATATGTTACATAATTACTACAAAATACTTAAAAAGATTATGTGATAACTGATGCATTTATACATAATCTAGTTAAATACTAAGGACTATTTTTTTCCTATAGATTCTTATAGGGAAAAAAATCTCCCAAGGGAACTAAAATTAGAAAGAGACTCTTTTACTCTAGCTCATAAAACTACATCTATAACAGATTTTAAAGCATATACTCTACTACCTCAATTCTTTTCATGTTGAAAAGCCATTCCTACAACAATAAAAACAAACATCAGAATTGTCTCCAATGGGCATCTTTTCTGACAATCTTCAAAACAGCAGTGAGGATTAAATGGGGTGCATGAACTGGCTAATTCTCGCTCACTCTTTAGCCCTTAATCTTCGAGGTCACAACACTGACATATTTATAAAGAACTGTGAGAAAGTCTGTTCCACCCCTGCCTGCTTGCTACCTGTTTTGTGGGCAAGTGAACGACTTCAGTTTGTGCAAACTACTGGTTTGAGCATTAAAGTCGCTCAAAGATACTGAATGATATTCTTGCTCCCAGAATAGAAAGTTAATCCTGATCCATCAGTGGTGGGCTTTGTCCAGGGTCACTTTGCAGCTGACAAGTAGCACAGACTGCTGGATGTGATGTGTTATAAAAATGTACGTGTCAGGGGGAACCCAGTGACCACCTCTTTGTTGCCATGTCTCTATAAACACAGAAGGCTTTCAATAGCATGGAAAGCAATTCATACCCATTGGAGGCCTTTTATTTTGGGCCTACCTTGCACATATTAAACTCTCTGGTTTAATTTCCTCAGTTGCCACAGTTTGAAATGGCTATACTTTAATCTTTTTAAAAAACTATAATCAAGGTTGCCATCTGTCCTTCCTACAAACTGAAATTTCAATCATAACATAACAATGTTATAGTTGAAGGAAATCCATAAGGTCCACCAGCACAAAAAGCAGTGTATGTAGGAGACATCTTCCAATCTTCCCCTTATCACTGTAATGGGGGCTTTGACCTTAGCCTTTTTCATTGACTGACCTAAACATATTTTAAATGTCTGATTGGTAGAATTACATTAACTGACATTCTTCACTAGGTTCCCACTGGATCTGATTCAGAGACTGAATAATAATAATAGGGCTTCTCTTTTCTCATTAAGTCATGAAGCAGGTTTCATTGTGTCAGGAAAATTGACCCCCTAGAGCTGTGGCTCTTTGCTCACTAGATCTAATATGTCTTTTTCATATTGATTTTACAATTTCATTCTTACCATAATGAAATAAAATAAAACCAATATATGATTTTAAAATTTAACATAATGCCTTAATGCTATTATAAAGGAAGACTAAATAAAAAGTTATTTATAATAAAAACCATTTGTTGATTTATTTAACAAATATTTATTGAGTGTCTACTATGTGCCAGGCCATATGAATGGAAAAGGAAAGGCCTCAATTTCTTGGAGCTTACTAACAGTAGGTAGGGAAGAGAAAGAGAATAAATATTAGATATAAATAATAAGTAGATTATATTGTATGTTAGAGAGTGATATATGTTAATAAGAAACAGAAAAAAATAGAACAGGATAAGGGGTTTGAAGAGTGTGAAGGAGAGGCACAGTTTCTAAATTTAATTAGAGTTGTTGGAGTAGGCCTTAATTAAAACGTGAGGTCTGAGCACAGAACTAAAGGAAATGAAAGAGTAGTCAAATGCATATCTGAAGAAAAATGTTCTAGGCAGAGGGAAGAGCTAGACCAAAGCCTGGTGTGCTCAGGGTCCCTGATAATGGGGCCCAGGGAGCAATGGGAGGGGCAGGAGAACACGCCAGAGAAGTAATGGGGAACATGCCTATGAACTGCCTTGGAGGAGATCCTAAAAGTCTTTGGTGTTTAGGGTGTAAAATGGCAGCCATTTGCAACGCTTAAGTAATATGTATTTTAGGAAGCAATCTAGGCTCAGATAATCATGAAACAGAATTTAAAACTATTTCAGTTTCCATATTTAGTCATGTAAGACATGGGACAATTTTCACGATTTGAGACTAATGCTTTGTAAGACATTTAGCATCCCTAACCCCCTACCATCAAAAGCAGTAGGACTCCCTAATCATTGTGATAATTAAATTTCCCCACAAATCTCTAAAATGCCCAGTAGGGCAATACTGCCCTCCCCCAACTGAGAATCACTGCCCTATAATAACAGTTCTTACTCATTTTGGTCTTAGGAACACTTAAAAACTATCGAGAATCTCAAAAGGCTTTTGTTTAGGTTATATCTATCAAAATTTACCATTTTAGAAATTGAAAATGAAAATATGTAAAACTACTAATTATTCATTCAAAAATAATAAATTCATGACATGTTAACATCAAAGCAATTAAATATTATGTAGCCTTCAAAAAATTCCATTGTACACTTATGAAAGAATAAGAGTGAAAGAAAGCAAATACCATCTTAGTATTATTATAGAAGTAGTTGTGACTTCATAGAAACTTGAAAGGGTCTTGGGGATCCCCAGAGGTTCCTGGGCCACACTTTGAGAACCATGACAAAGAGCAATGAAAACAAAGCTTAATGTAAATATGAGTTTATTTCTCCTGGGATCTAGAACTAGGTGTAAAAGAATATTTACAGTATTGTGTATAATAAGATGTATTCTTGAGTCCTGGTATTGAACTATCTTGGTATATGCTGGGAAACTTGAAATTTATGACAGAAGAATGAGAAATAAAATGAAACAGATAAAAAACTAGAAAAGGAAGAAAAGCTTTTAAGAGTCTAGATAAATTATGGTAAAAATGTTTACATATTTTCAATTAATATTTAATATAGAAATGATATGCAACTGACTTGTTATAAGATTAGGGATACAGAAGTTGTTTGGTCTAAAATGAGTTTAACAATATATTATAAGCTCCTTTGTTTTTGCAAGCTCTTGTAGATAGATACTTTAGGACTTACAGTAAATATATATTCAGTCAGATGCTTCACAGAAAAGCATGAGGTTTCAGACCATCTTCCCTGTAACTGAGCTAACTGGAGAGATCTTTTGTAGTAGAATAAATTCTTTAGACTTAAAAAATTAAGTACTGCATCAAGTGATTAAACCATTTTTATATTTCTAGGCCACAAAACTGAAAATTGCCATCTGTCAAGACTTTGTCTTTAGAATGATACCTTTGTCTTTTTATTTCTCTTCTACAAAATATCTACTCATTCAGGAGTCTGTTATTCATCTTGGCATCTACTGCAAGATCTCAGATTCTGAGGCTGGAAGAGAAGCCTTTAAAGGTCAAGTTCAAAAGCTCGTCTAGGGCTTAAATCTCTGAAACCAAGTAGTCAGACGGCTAGGCTTCAGCAGCTCCAGTGATGGGGAAATCACCACCTCCACAGAAATATTCTCATCAATTTTTTGGCAATTATAATTTTTGAGAAATGTTTCCCTTCATTGTGCACAAAACTATGTCTCTATAGCTTTTATCTATTTTATGACTTGCCCACTGCAGTAATTTTTAAGTTTAAATGAATTAGAGGGTATAAAGTAGGGGCACAGAATCTGCCACTTAGAGAGTATCTCATTAATGTTTGTTACCTGCCCTCTTGTACTAGATAGAGTGGAGGGCTTGCTGAGCATCTATTCTAACTCCCTTCTAGGGTTTCTTCCTGAACTAGAGAGGCCACAAAGGTCAAAGTGACATTTGTACTCTTTCTTGCAGCTGGGTTTGCAGATATAATTTAGGTTGTACCAATCAGACATACTTGCCTAAGATTTGACATTAGAACTCAGTTAACTGAGAGTGTGTGGAGTCCATTTTGCTGCTGTAGACTGCAAGCAGGAACAGCATAAGCAATTGTCACAGCATCTTCCAAACATCCTGATGTAGACAAGTTACTTAACCTCTCCACACCTCAGTTTTCTAATTTGTAAAGTGGGGATAACAGGATTAGGTTGTTGGGAGATTAATCGTAATAATGCTTTTAACAAGCTTGGGTAGTGTCTGACATGTGATAAGGACTCAATAAATGTTAGTTATCATTTTCTTCTTCATCATCATCTTCATCATCATCATCATCATCATCATCATCATCATCATTATTATCATCATCATTTTCCTTGAGCTATTCTTTATTGACTTGATTTTAAACACCAGATATCCCAAATGAGAAATTATTCTGGTTAGTTTGTCAATTTCCTTCTTTAAAGAATAGCTTCCAAAACTGAATTCGTACCCCTGCGTGTCTGATGAGTCCAGAAGAAAATATCATTCTCAACACTTCTCTTTTATTCAATGTTACAAAATTGATGTATGCATAATTCACTCTTATGAAATTTAAACGCAATTCAAACTCTAAAATTTTTTCTATAATACCTACTGTTAAAGCAAGACATTACTGTTTTGTACCAAGGTAAGGCTTTGATTTATATTTTTCCATGCTTATCTTGTTTAACTTAGCTTATTTACTTCAGTCTGAACTAAGCCTATTATACAATTTATACATGCACATGCAAACACACAACACATGTATATGTTTTATATACATATAGATTGGTCTCATAGAAAATGAATTAACTATTCCTCTTAGCAAGTCTGATAAGGAGGCAGTCAATTATCTCCTTAAAGTCATTGGTAAATAGGTTGAACAGGTTAGACCAAGGACAGGTCGCTGTATTCCTCTACTTGGCATCCCCACTGACATCAATCTTTTAATATAATCATTCTTGGGGCTTGACCATTTAGTCATTTATGTGTTTAACTACATTATCATATAACCCAAATATTCCTGTAGTAAGAATTTTTTTCAGATCCTCTCTGCAGCATTTCCCAAATCCATCGTTCTGGTAGACACACTGCTTATTTATACAAATACGTTATAATGCAACAAAATATAAGTAATAATTTAATTTTAAAAAATGATTCTAGCATCTGAAAGCATTTCTTAAAGCACTGAATGAAATCCTGGATCTAGCCCTCCAAGCCAAATCAGCAATTCTCTATTTCTTTACTCAAAGGATCATTTTGTAATCTTAGTTCCACAGAACTCAATTAATTATTTTACAGTATTTCTCTTCTCCTCATTTCCCATTGATAGTGGGTCCACCACTTTCTCAGCCCATAGTCCTTCACCTCTAGAGCATATCAAACCCAATTATTAATCTCTTTTGTCATCCCACCTATTCTTCCAGAGCAGTATCTTCTAACCATGTGACCTGCATATGAATCACACATGATTTCTGTAATTCCCTGTTAAACACTAGTTCAGACTCAGGCCTCACCAGTCTTTGTGTTAAATTATCATTTTAATTCTCCTTTTCACAAATATTTGATATCAATTGTTTAGTTTTAGAAGAATACTTTTGCATTTCTATAATTAGAATATGATTTTTTTAAAATGCGATTACTAAAAGGAAGCAACTTTTATATGTCTGTGAGATATGGTGATATAAAAGATGAAAATCAATTATTTGCATTCTTTCTGTGTGATGCCTTTGTTTAGTCATTTTTAAGAAAAAGATTTATATAGTATTAAACCATTTAACGTGTATGTATATAATATTGTTTTCTAAATTAGGTATATCATAATGATAAGAATGTCAGGTGTTGGATATTTTTGATGCATTATAAATTAGATGAAATTACTTCTCAAAGTATACTATCTGCTTAATAGTCTTCAACAAGCTTAATTTATTAAAAAGCAAATAGGGATAATGTTAGGTTATATAATGGAAATAAAGCATACTTTGGAAATCTTTCAATGTATTTGTGTTAAGATAGGTTTTTTGCTTTGAGCGATGTAATTTTAAGATTTTAAAATAGTAAAAGTTAAAAAATTAAGTGACATCCACACATAACCTCTTTTATTTGGTAAATGATTTTAGCCTTGATAAGTTATAAATATGAAGGATGTCCACTATATTTTATATATTATAATACTTTCAATGGACCTATGTAGAGTTTACAGGATACACATTCTCTCTTCTTCCAACACAGTTTTTAAAATAATAATCATAAAATCTAAGGTTGTAGTTATCAGACATAATCAATGTTATTGAATGTGATGCTGGCAATTCAAGGCACGAGCTATTAAAAATTCAAATTCCTACAATTCCACAAAAGAAGCAACATAGCTACTTCTTCCAGTAGACCTATTGTGTTCTAAGGGCCACTCAAGCAATAATTGCATATATCTTATGCAATTTGTTTCAGAAACTCACAAAAAGTTATTTTTTTAAAGGACAATATCTTATATATGTTATGTATATGTGCTTGGCTTCTTCCAACTGTATATAAAACTTTCAAAGAACGGACTCACCTTTTTCTATACAGCTACCTTTTCATTTTCTTTCTCTGAATAGACCCATAATATTCAGGGAAAATACCAAGAATAATAAATCCAAATCTCGGTATAAAATATACTTTCATGACACACTCAAGCTGGAAATCACAGGAACCAATAAAAATGCAGGCAGCCTACTGATAATGAGGTCAGAAATACAAATAAATTTACTTTTAATGAAGACTGGAGGCATAGTAATCAAAGTGTTAAAATTCATTTCATGCATATCTCATTTGCTTCTTAGCTGATATTTACCACGCAACTCTGTGAGAAAGTAGAGGCCTAAGATGCTCCAGATAAATGGCTCAATTAATTGTACAGAGGTAGACCTCTTTGAGCTGAGCCAGAGCTGTGAGCTCTTTATTAAAAGCACTATTCTGTAGCCCATAACCTTGTTCCTTGACTCCTCTCTGGTTTCCAATTTAAACAAGTCCCCATGCGGCCTGCTCTAAAGGGCTTTGTCTCCCTGTCATTGTTAAGAGAGCTGAGGCATCCTGGAAGTGTGAAATCAGACCTCATGAGTTGAACGGTTCCCCAGGGAACGCCGGACTGCATAGAAGGTCAAAGTCATGGGCCGGACCATCTAAAAGTGTCTGATCGCCGGTCTGTGACACAGCAAGTTGGAGGGGGGAGGCTAGACTGAGAGGACTGAAATTGAACACATCTTAATTAAAGCCCACAGACAGCAAAACAAAATGTTTTCTAGGCAGCTTGTCAAATGGGGCTTAAATTTAGCTCTGCTAATGAATCTGAACTACTAACTGTTATTTCTTAAGATAATAAGACTCTCAAGGAAGCTGATAAAAAAAAAAAAAACTGCAGCATGCCTTTTTCTGCTGTTTTGTTACTTAAATATTTTCTGACAATAAAGACAGTTTCCCTAAAGAAAAACATGAGAAAAACCTCTGCAAATAAAGGGGTAGTAAACATCTCTCTTAATAACTAGCAGGTTTCCAGACTATGGGAATGGTGAGTCACAAATCTATATGCAGAGCCTTGCTTTAGAAAAAGATGTGCTCATTTAAATGGGACTATTTTGGTGACAGATTATGTTAATTGCAAAATTCCCCTCTCTTCCTTTTTCTCTCCCTCTTTTGTTTCCTGAGATGATGTATCAATTTGAGATATCAATTCACCTGGGGTGCAGAAGTTTCACGTTAGTGTAACTTTTAACACAGTGAAAAAGGTAGGGCATCTTTTGAAAGGGTTTCAAGTGCTCCCATATCACTGTTTCAGAAACTGAGTGGCTGGTATCTCTGGGGAGGCTGTGACCTCTTCCTTGGGAGCTCAAAAAAAAAAAAAAACCTACTCTGGAAAATGTAGGGGAGGGGCTAAGGAGAAGAACTCTTTTCTCTTCTCTTAGAACTTGAAAGAACCAATAGGCCAGGTCTAAGTACTCTGCAAAGAAAGCCTCACTCAGTACGGAAGACTTTAAATGTTCTGCTGAAGCAGAAATTTGGCCCTGTCTAAGGAAAAGAATAATTAGAAGCTAGGGAAGACAAATCTCAACATGAACTGTTTCCTACCACCAAAAAAATAAAAAATAAAAATTTTGCCTCCATTGTTCTTTCTCTTCTCACAATCTATCCAGTTTTAGAAGCACTTGGTTTAGCGGTAGAGAGAATCTTCCCCAGTGAACACAGGGCCAGACAGTCTTTGATGGCATAGAGACATTAACCTTTTCACTGGTTAGTTGAAAGGTAAGTAAGTTGTACTGCACAGTATTTTTCAGTTAATCAAGCTTTTTCCCTCATGAAGAATTTTGCTGGCCAATTTTGAAAACTAGAGTGCCAGTTTCTCAGGCTGTGAAAGGCTCCCCACAATTTGACTGAAATTTCAATCCACTCTTGTGCTTTGCTCAATGCATGTGTATGTGTGGGAGTTGTAAATTGAGGCCTTAACCACCGAGTTAATCTCTTTTTAAAATCTGTATTAACCTTAATGATTTGAAGTGCACTGTCCAACACTGGGCTATTGAAACTGAAGAAAAAACTACCCTCAACTATCAACAGTTTATTAGGGGCTTAACTGAAGTGACCTACTGTAGTAGTGTTCAGCTGAACAAGCCTATAGGCTTTTTGTAGAAAGGGAAAGAATTGAGGGTTTCATTAAAAAGTAATTTGTGCTTTATACTCACTCATTCAAAGAGAGTCTCAATTGCTCTTTATTCACACAGAGTTAATACAGTATCACAATGTTTCTCAATGAATGTGTTGTAACAAAAGAAAAATTTTACATTTTGAAAGGAAAAATTTCTTTGTAACTGCAGTAAGATTGATGGCTACTTAAAAGATTACAGAATCTCTTTTTCCTGTGTTCATGTTTAAATGATGAAATACTATAATTTAAAATTATTTGCTTAAACTATGGAAATTTAACTTTATGTTCTGATCATTAAAAATATTTTAAAAATAGAGCAAAGTTGGTCAAAAATAAGTTTGTCTTCTTAGGCTTGTATAGAAAAAAAGCATTCTGAAGCCAACCAAGCATCTTATAGTATCATTTATATCAGGTGGGAAAATATTCTTCACTTAACACAGAGAGTTATCGGTGATTTAAAGTCTCTCCTCTCCACCCACAATACTTCTAAATGGATGCTAATTTGAAGATTGATGACAGCATCATTGACTCAATTACCTTTCCCCCACCAAATTGTTGCTGAATATCTTGTAGAGTCTGACTGTGATTATCTCTAAGATGTACAACATATTTTAAAAGTATTTCTTTGAATGAGTAAGAGATAAAGTATACAAAGAGCTTATTTGTGCCCCAAATTTAATGATAAAGACCAGGAAGGGTCAGTATACATATAAATATTTATGTTTTCAGAAGTAAAAATTATTTTAAAAATTGGTAGTATATTCAGATATTGCTGACTTAAATATATACTCATCATTTTCTGCCACTATCACGAATGTCATGAAGACCACAAAAGGTCCAAGAGTGAGCAAGGCCAAAGACTGAATTATCCTCTTGCCCCTGAATAGTTCAACATCTCTCTTGATCAGTTCAGAGCATATTAGATTATAAGGTCAGCGTGGAATGAGGAAGCACCAGATTTACATCCCTAAAACTAGAAAGAAAGAATGGAGAATCTGCTATTTAGTATTCCCTGAACTAAAGTTCATTTCATCAGATCAAAATTATGTCTCATTGAATCCCTAGGGAAAAGGCTATTGTTATTCACATTAATTTACATATTAAGAAATTACAACCATTGGAAAGAAATATATCTGTTTTCTTCAGCTTTAAAAGAACATGTACTTTAACTTCCACAGTGGCATATAGGCCAACTAGGTTAATATAGTTTGCATATTCATGCGGTTTTAAAAGTAATAATAGCTTCTCCCCAAGAAACAAACTTATATAATAACATTCTACTTGTGTAATGGACAGGTATCCAAGCTTCTGAAGTAAATAGGACTTGAATTTTTCTATAAGAAATAATTGTGCCCACTATAAATGTCCAGTGATACTTCTGAGCACTTAGGTGCCCCATGAGATACTGATTATTTTAGGCTTTTGTCCCTTTCTTCAGATGTTTTCAGTTTAACACTGGGCGCTCCCTTCTCTTACAGGAAATTCTGAAGAAAAGTGGAGGTGTCTCCCAAGAGTGAATGTCACTGCCGTGAATTCTACCTGCTGCTAGGAATGACAGGATAGGTGTAGTCTCTGATAGTATCTATCAATTTTATAGATACTCCAGACCTCAAGTTAATGTCCAAAGTGAACAACAATGAAAAGTGGTTAATCATTTATTGTTGACTATAGGTTCTAATAATATATGCAGCATAATAATAATAAATTGTTGTGTCAAGATTAATCTGATTATAACCACCCCAGAAATAAAAAAGAAAATGAATAATAAACTTAACATTCACTAATTGTTTAGTACAAGGAGCCAAGTCAGCATATATCCTGAAAGATTACAAACTACCTTCTCTCCCACTATCTTCAGGTATACCTATTTTGAAAGAATACTTGATATTTATTATATTCTTGGTTATAAATGAGTTGATAATTACCTCCTTAAAGAAACCGTCAAGTCTCAATATTCATTTTTGTCACACAATAGTCACTTGATACTATGCAAATATTAAAATTTTAAAAATATTGCTATATTGGAGCAGCCATCTGCTATTTTGATTTTAAGGCATGTGACCTTTTAATTTGGTTTTGACTGGATGAATTAAAAAAGGGTACCAGTGATCACGAAATGGATTTGCAAGCCCTTACGTGAGGAAAAGTACACTTGTTCTCTTCAAATAAGTCAGCTAACTTTTTAGGGTCAACTTGCTAAGCACTCACAATGATAAGCACATTTCCACAAATAATACATGGACACTTGCCTTTAGAAACAGTGAAATTTGCACATAGTGGTCAGGTCAGTCCTGTTATGGATCTTGAGATGGACAATTTAAGAAATGGTGAAAACATCCCCCAAATGCAATGGAATTAAACAATAAGTGAATGGTCACATAGTTACAAATTTAAAACAATGATTTAATTCTGGAAATTGATGAAATAATTACCATTAGCCAATTAATTAACATGTTATAGAAACAGTGATACCCAAATCAAAAAGGTTAAAGAGGTAAGACTAATTTTGTCATTTTTACAGGCCTATTTCTTTTTTAAAAAAATTTAGAACAACGTGCATGCTTAATTTGGATCTAAAATTATCTCTGGGATGTGCTAAGGAATTTGAAAAACTAAGGAACTGGATCAGCAACCCAAATGCCAAGAGTTCATACCAAGTATTTGAGTATTGTGCATCTAAACTTTTCAATGAACTATGCAACAGATTACATGCATGTGTGAATTATAAGTGTTGAAGCTATGATACCACCTGAGAGCAACTGATTCCATTTGAGAAGATACAGCATTACTCCAAAATGCCCAAATGACAAAACCAAAAAGAAAAATTCCCATTATGTTGACTGAACCTTGGAGAAGGCAACAATTCAAGTTATTTTATTTTTTTATTATTTATTTTTAATATAGTACCCTTCTTTTTTAAAAAAAAAAGCAGTAACAATATAAAAATTGGATAATTGGCAAATCTTTGTAAGATCAACCATGAAACTTATATTTATATAATTTACTTTGATAATTTAGTCAGGTGAAATGAAGAGTTCAGTCATTAAATGGTGTGTATCTTGCATGCTGTTTGATATATCAATATATCTAGATAGATAGAAAGACAGATGGTTATTGTATCATTACTTACCTGTGACATCGGCAGCCATTAATCCTTCTGCTCTGATTACTTTCACCTGGAGAAATCCTACATCTTTCAGGTTGTGAAATATCCGTAATGGGCTCTAAAAGACCCAAACATCAGTATTAGAAAAGAAAGGTCCTAAAGGGTCTTTAAGAGTGTGCTGAAAAACACTAAGTTTTTATGGTTGATCTCAGGATGCTGTTTAAGTGATTCAAAGGATATTTGTGTTTCTTCAATACAGATTATCCTTCCACCATCATGAATGTGTACACACACACACACACACACAATTTATGTAGATAATCATTGCTATGTAAGTAGATTTTTTTGAAAGAATAAAAAAATACCACAAATCCCATAAATAATTATCAGTAGGTGGTGAATAGAATGTCTGCTTTTTTCCTTCAATCGCCTTTACAAAGCACTGCAAGAAAGCTTTCATCTATGAGTATGATGGTTTGGAGACTCATGATTCTTAACATTAAAACGTAAGTTGTTGCTTATATAATTCTTCAGACTTTGGGAAAGTCAACGTTAATTATTTTTTTCTACTATTTTCTCTTGGTGAGCATTGGAAATTGCATGTGCTAGATAAAAGTTACATTATTAAGACTTTTCTATATTTAAAATACTTATGTAGTTCTAGAAACCTTTTAGATAAAAGACATAATATCTTCTAAAATAAATCAAATTGATCATTAAAAATAAATTCAAAAGTGATGAGTAATTTTTCCTAAAATTACAAATTTTTCCTAAATTTGTAATTTTATTTACCATTGTAGTATGTATAGAAGTAGAAGTAGAGAAATTTTGATAAACAAAATCAGATCCAAATGGTAGTGTTTTAATAATGTAGTACTGGAAGGAATTAAAAGAGAGATACCAATACAATAATTCAAAGCTCCAATTAATGGGCGCAAATACTTACAGAGTAAAATGAACCCATAGAACTTTATCCATTTTTTAATTTATAAATCATAGCATTTTTCTTATGACAAGATCAGCATTTCTACTCAGTAAATCAAAAGTACTTCTTTATCATAATCTGTAAAATGCTTTAAGACCACGGAGCATAATGTGCTTCTGCATAATAAAGTTATCTATTAAAATATTATTAAAGAACATCCCCATCCTTGTATTATTAAGCATGTGAGAATACTGAGGAGCAAAAGCTTATGGCGATATTAACTTTATCCGTCCCATAAGACTAGTCATTGTTTACACTGAAGCTATGACCTTGGTATATTGAGAGGAAGAAATGCAGATATATGTGTAATCTCATAACCTAACTTTAAAAAAAAGTGTTTAGAGCAAGGATTAGCTTTTAATCTTTTATTGTTTTTAAACAGTTGTTTATCACCAAAAATCTGTTTAAACTATCCAGATAATAGGATTCAGTAAAAATGCACTTCTCTCTCCATTTAAATTCCTGTAAATTAAGGGTTTAACAGTGAGAACTTTAGACAGCAGTATTAGAATTCAGAGGTTTGTAGGCATGTTGACTCCCTAATGATCAGGTGTGGGAAGCTTCATATCGCAGAGCTTTCTGAGTGCTATAAACCAGGTAAGTCTCCTATTCTAATGACAGAGAGGAGTTTTCTGAAAAGGGTTCTGTCCTTTAATTTTCAAGAGCAATATAGACCAAGTTTCATTGTGGCAAAAACAAATATCATCAGTCCTCATGTCTGAGAATCATTTCATATTGCTAACTCACTGCACAGAAATATAGCTTCCAGTGCTTCAGCCTTGGTGTTCTGCTTCCTATTTGGAGGGGTAATTATTGTTTGAAGGTTTCATTTCCTCGAATCAGCTGACACTCAGTCATTTATTGTGAACTTCAACTGTTTAAGCCAGTGACACATCAATTATAAGAATTCCCAAAAAGCAAGAAACTTATATCGGTTAAAAGATATACAACTTTAAGTAATTCTTCATCAAGAGGCATTCCCACCTTGTTATTTATGGTTATTTTAGAAGGCTTCAAAACCTGGGTGGCTTCTGAAGCCAGAAATTTCCATAGCAGAGGAATCTATGATTTGCTGTGAATCCTTTCAGCCCTCAATAGATGGGAAAAGATTGAAATGCTCTGGAGAGGAGTCCTCTTTATTTTTTTTAATGAAAGGCTGTATAATATATTTTCTCTATGGCTGCAGCAGCTGTCAGGGAGAGCATCTCAGTTCAGCTCTATTACAGGAGAGGCAATACCCCATCCGATGGCACCGAGATGCTCTGAGGGGCCAGAGCTGATTGACAGCTTGTCACCATGACGTCTTATTCCATCTCTGTTATGGAGAAAATTAATGTCACACCACCAGCCTTATGACTCGCTGTCATCTTAGAACCGCTCACCTTTTATCAATGCTCTAAATAACATTTCAAGCCCATCGTCTCACGGTGGACAATCCGGTCAAGGGACATTAAATCAGATGACTGTGAAATGTCATAATAAAAATGGAATGCTAACAACTTCTTCTCTAAACTAGCTCCTCTGGTTTTTAAACTGTGACAAGGGGGAGCAGAGGTTCACCATACCCGTTCTGAAAAGGTCATACAATCGCTCTTGGTCTACTACCCATTACTACCCGCCCCCTATTGACCTTCCCTGCTTTCCTCCCCACAAGAGAAGAAAAAAAAAAGAAAAATGGAATTAGCCATCTTTTCAGAATGTGGTGATCAAATAATGGCTCACACAGTAATGTCTGTTTAATTTGTGGGGCTTCAATGCTTCGCAATGAACAGCTGAACGGCAGCAATGGAGAGCCTTTTCAGGCCTCTTTCCCTGAGAGCGGGGCAACTCATTCACTTTCCTCACCAAATTCTTAAGTTTAACCTAAACTTTAAAAAATACACATGTTCTCACAGGTAAACATATATAAATAATTTTCCAAATAACCTCCTTTATGTGTTTCTGCAAAACAAGTGAGATTTCAGACATGATACAGCAATTATTTCATAATCTATATAATAAAAAGTAAATACACTGAAGCCTTAAAATATAGGTCTTTGTCCTTGTATTGCTATGAGTAATTATAACACGTGTGCAATATTGCCTACAGTAGCTTCTTAGCAAGTTTGTCTGTAGAGGGAGATACAGGCCTATGCTTAAAATTCAGGGCTAATAAAAAAGTATACTTAAATATGGTTCATTTTTAAATATATTGAGCAAAATATAATCTGAGAATTAGCTGGGACATCCACATAATATTTTACATTTTATTGAAATAATAACTAATATTTTGAAAAAAGGTATGGAAACAAATATTCAAATTCTAAATGAAAATGGCTAGGGAAAGGAAGCCGATCCAGAAAAAAGAAAAAAAGAATCAATAATAGTTGAATAACTTCTAATTACCTAGCCTGCAGTATCATTCTAACATATGGGATAGTATCAAATATTAATTCATGAAAGACAGTATTATATTACCAAGAGTAATTTTTATATTAATATACTAATTAATTCCTTTAAATTGTTCTAATTCATGAGGCTCATTTCTGGTAACAGGAGACTATGTTTTGGTAGGTACCAAAATGTGAAATAATTTTCATAATTGCAATTATATATTAGAAGATGCCACACAATATCTTAGGCTTTTAGGTAGTTTAAAAATATATACTATTTAGCCTTGCTAAGTCACCTCTATTAAACTGTTTATGATAACACATTGGTGGATGAGTTGTACAAGCATTAGCAGACAGCTGATTCAGTGGAGATAGCCAGAATAAATTTGCTGAAGCGCACATCCTGCTAATCTGTTTGAAGAATATTGTAGAGCATTAGTACCAGCACTTTATGTTATCTGCACAGCCTGATAAGGTACATCTTTATTAAATTCAGTTATTGAAAGGATGTCAGTCAGCAAATAGGAATATTTAAAATCTAAAAAAAAAAAAAAATTAAGCAGTTCTTTGTTACTCAGAGCTTGGTTTCATAGCTGAGTGTCTAGAGGAGCCTTCTAAACACCTGGCAGCATCGTACAATACAAGCTTTGTGATTTTAAGTGGGTGCGCTTTTTCCCTAGCTTCACGGGTACTGAGGCATTCACTTTTTCCGAGCCTCTATTGAGAGAGAATGGTGGAGTAAGAGCTCCCCTCTCTGTTGGTTCAAGAAAACTACATGGTGGGAAATGCATAGTGTGAGGATGCTGGGAAATAGGTAGATTTGTTTGTGAATATTTTGGTTTGGCAAAAATTGAGAAAGGTACTTATTTTAGTGACTCACTATTCCACTCCATCACTCTACATTTGATCAAAAGGTAAAGAGGCTTCTTTTTAATTATATTTCACAATCAATTTTAAAAAATTTAGGGAATAAAGTGAGGCTTTTTTAAAGTCAAAAATAAAAATTGTTTCTATGAATACGCTCTGGTTACCAAGCTACTGGTGAATGTAAGTGTCATTAACTCCATTTCAAACTTAAAAAGACAAAGAAATATGAACTGCAATTACAAAGAGTCAATGAATTAATTTTAAAGCAATGTCGTGTAAACGACTTTCTTTCATGGAAAGTTTTCATGCATGATAATTTTGCTGCACGATAAAATCACTGAGGAGAATCTCAGAATCTAGAACTTGCTGTGGCTGGAAGAGGCTCTAAAGGAAACCAGGTGTCTAGACATCAGTGGGTAAGGCAAGCGCATCGGAAAAGATACAGATGGCATTTGCATTTGCATTTGCCCAGCTTTCTGCTTCTACTGATTGATCTGTCAGACAGCTTTTCAGATGTACTTCTGTCACTCCAGGTAAATTATTTACAACCTCATCTAGTCACACATGACCCTGAGGGGGGAGGGTTACATACGTACATATCTCTTTAATATTTCCTCCCGTTCTTTCTGGTCCTCCAGGGAGTTGACGGAGAGGTCAGAGATACTGACTGTGGCCGAAGCTGTCAGGGTGACCAGAAGCACCAGGTGTCCCTCACCCTCTTCCAGCTGCAATTCCAACTTGTGTGTCTGTTCCCTACTGAGGGCTGACAGGTCAACCTGGCACCTAGAAACAAATGTTTTGAATTAGCAAGTGGCTTTTCTTTTTTCTTTCTTCCTTTTTTTTTTTTTTTTTTTTTTTTTTTGCCACATCAAACAGTAGAAGTACAGGCTGCTCAGAGCTATGAAAACTATGAAAAGTAAATCAACAGAAATATTATTTGGACCATTGGAAAAATATATCTGTCATTTCAGCTGATTTTCTTCCCAAAATTCAGACCCTGATTATTTTGGTGTCTAATTGCTTATTTCCTGTAAAATACAAAAAAAAAAAAATATGCTTATCTGATTCAATTACTAACCCATTGTTACCCATAAATCGGCAGGGACTTCCAATTCCCCTAAGTCAGTGGTGTGCTTATAGAGACTACCGTGAGCTGTCTAAAGAGGCAAACTACTGAGAGTCTAAATTTTTGTGTCACTTTTAAACCAATGGGTGTTTTTTCCTCATTCATAAATGTTATTAAGCAGTGAATAGAATATGTACTCTGGTGATGCCATAACTTTTCATTTTTAAAACCATGCCTATTTATTCACAGAACATCCATAAATTTAAATAAAAAACAAATCCTTGAAAACATTATAGCTCAATTGTTACATACCAGACTTGTCCTGAGAGGTGGCAGCCCATGCTTGACATGCCACTCTTCAGAGCTAAACACCTGGCAAACTTTTTTCATAAAAAATGTCAATTGATTTAGAAGAAAAAGATACTATGATAACCACAAGGCCAATAAACTGAAAGTAAGGGGGCAGGTATGAATAAAAGACATTTAAAACAGGAAACAGGCAAATGACAAGAATAAATGTGGTAACATACCGTAAACAGGGTGGTCAGCTATCAGGAGCAGATTAAATTTTTGTTCCTTCTTCACCCTACTTATTGTTTATTATTTTGCTTTTAAATTAAACTCCTATGAAAAGGGCCTGAAAACTAATAGTTGGGCTCAAACATCTCTGTAGTGCGAGTGATTTTAAGAATTGAACCAAAGTCTGACATTTACCTTTTCTTTTCACCTTTCAAAAGTGACATGAGAGATGGCTGGGACTAGAAACAGTTGGGAGGAAGAGGAATATAGATGCAAGAAATTAAAAAGAAACGCCCTGGTCAATGACAGAAAAATGTGTGTGTGCTAAATGCTAACTCTTGAGTAGAAAATGACAGTTTGTGCCCAGTCTGGAAAACATCTTCTTAAAGTTAGAATGTATATCAAATAGCCTCATTGTTTCTGTGAACACAACATCTATTTCAAAGTACTCTCATGCTGCCTCCTTAAACTCTAAAAGATAAAAAACTGTATCGAATGCCTTATCTAATATTCTAATTTTAATTGGAATTAAGTTCTTGTCAACAAACTGAGGGTAAAAAAATGCAGCGATGAAAAACAACCAATCAAACGCATTCTCTAGTAAAAAGGAAAAACATCAATATGATTTTCTACAGCTCTTTCCAGCAACTGACGCGGTGTCTACCCTGTAGTTTGTTGACTGTGAATGAATCTTTGGATTACATTGAGAGTACGATACTAGAGAATTGAATAGAGATTACTATTCAGATAGTACTTTTGGTTGGATAAACTTGGGACCAAGAGGATCTTTCACTTACTTCTATCATATGCATTTCCTAGTCCTGTCTGTCCTTGCCTTGTTCTTTTGCATGACACTGCATCACTCTTAAAACACCAAAACACATCGACGCTTTCTGGAGGATTTCCTTTTATGCTTATTACCATTTCACACTGATCATATAGATGCTGGGCTACTCCACATGCATATTAGAGTCATTGCATTTAATGCTTTAGAGTTGAGGAAGGTGTTTGAAAGATGATCTGGTCCAGGCATTGCAAATTGGCAACTTTCAGATCAAATCTGGCCCATCGATTTGTTGATTTTCCTTGTAGTGTTAAAAAAAAAAAGTTTTGAATTTAAATAATTTTAAAGACAGTGCAAATATCTTCTGACTTAGTTACTGCCCCCAATACAGTCTATTACTTACTGGCCTATTTCACTTAATTCTCTACCTGGTTCCAATAGGCATAAGGATTTCTGTGCTAGATGCCTGCCCTCAAGGCATCTCAGAATATTGACAGAGAAAGATAACCGCAGGTTATTTCAATGAGAATAGGCAAAAATTAGCCAAGCAAAGTTAGGTAGATACATCATCTCAGGCAGAGGGGTTGCCTTGTCCAAACACAAAGAAACAGTTGAGCCCTAGCATGGATGGTAAAAGTATTACAAGCTGTCTGGAATAACGTAAGCAGTAACTGTGAGTCAGCAAGTGACACAGAAGCTGATGGTAGGTTGTGGAGGGCACTGTTGCCTTGTTAAAGATATTTCACAGGTGGTGAGGAGCCAGGGGACAGGCACCGTCAGGTTTGTGTTTTAGGCATATGTATAAAGGGGTTGAATTTTATCAATGGTTTTTGCCTTAGCCCAGTTTCCCTAGGAAACAGAGCTTGAGGCAATGATTAAGTGCTGATGCTTTACTGAGAGGTATAATCCCAGGCACTGAGAATGAGAGAGAAAGAATTTGAGGCAGAGAACACTAGGAAACAATGCTAGGTGATAGGTTACTGTGCTGGCCACTGTTTCCTGTGTTTCAGTGACACAGCTGATTGCTCAGCAGGTGTACCTGGAATATGGTTGGTCCTCTGAAAGTATTAAAGTACTTATGAACAAGGAGGTAGAGGTTCAGAGAGGCCGAAATTTACCCATGGGGACAGTGACAGAGCAAAACTAGCGTGTAATGTGCTTGTTCCACCACTTCTATATTATCTCCCTAGAAAATGGGTTTGATTTCTTTCCAACACTCATTTCACTCACTCATTCATTCATTCATTCATTAAGTATTAATTAAGTACCTTATGTGTCAGGTCTCTGTTAGATTTAGGGAATTCAGTCCTTTCTAAGCTTTTGTTTTTCATATTCTTATTTTCAGAACTACCACAGACTCAGTGTGTTATAATTTTATTATTGCATATGCCTTACTAGTTTAATATTGGAAAATTAAAAACTTACTACTTATACTGAACCCAACTCATTAATCAATCAACCAATAGAAGAATCAAAACAAACTTAAAACTGAAGATTCCAGAGCTACTATAATCTGTAATCACAAAAGGGGAAATTGAGGCTCAAAGAAATTAAGTGATGCCAAGAACTCAAACCACATTTCCTGACTTCTATATCAAAGCTTGAAGTTCTTCACACTTTTAAAAAACTATATGTATTTACTTAGCCACATGAAAGAAATATGTCACATTTATTTGGTGACATTTCCCCCTAAGAGTTCAAGGAGAAAAACTTCAGAGTTTCTATCACTTTTTTTTCTCCCCTGCCTTTCTATCTGCCATGCCTGAAACCATGACCAATAATATTCCTACCAGGTAAAACGATCTCATGATTAGCACCCTAGATGTATGTATATGCGAGTCTACTGGGGTGCAGAAGCAAATGTTAGGACTATTTGGATTTTTTAAAAAAATAAATATAGGACAGAATTACAGTGTTACAAATATTTTATATATTCATTAGCACGGGTGGTCCATATATCAGACATGTCACATGTGGCCTGCAAGTATTCTGAAGGGAGAGTAGGAGCTGCCTGACATGAAGGGTTTGACAGCGGCCCTCTTACTTGCTGACTTGCTTTCCCTGAATTGCAATTCATATATGTCCCATTAAGTGGATTTCCGGATTATCTAATCTAGTTTTAACTGAACTAATGCTCACAAAATGGACAATTGGCTTTAAAAGATCCAAGTAAAGAATTGTGGATTAAAGATAATGCTAACTGAACAAGAACAAGTGAACAGAATGATAAACAGGAATACGTAGAGCAGATACATCTACTCTTAGTTGAGCTCTGTGTCAGCCACATTTTGATTTATACACCAATGGTGCTACAATCAGACCTAGTAAGAATTCAGCCAAAACAATTCAAAATTATTAAGAAAAAATATTTGCAACAGAAATTTACATCTATTCTCTTTCACAATGAAGTTCTAAGTGTATGTTGTGTCTTGAAGTATTAGCTAATGATATTATGAAGCCACCATGTTAGTAAGACATTTAAAAATGAAACCTTCAGAATAGAAATTTATAGAATTTCTTCAGTGGGAGTAATTTTTAAAAACATACTTTACATAATTTTGACCAAATTTAACAACTATGAAGCTTTTTGAGATTTCTTAATATATGGAAACTAGTTTGCATTAGTAAAACTAATGATACATAATATATTATAAAATCTTATATTATAAATCAATATAATACCTAATTCCTTGGAATCTTTGCATTATAAAGAATTCAATATGTAACCGCTAAA
Source organism: Pteropus medius (assembly GCF_902729225.1). NCBI lineage: Eukaryota > Metazoa > Chordata > Mammalia > Chiroptera > Pteropodidae > Pteropus > Pteropus medius. The sequence goes on from NW_024346062.1 coordinate 13,114,453, forward strand.
CTGCTTTCAAATTTCATGATTATACAGCTTTTTAACATCATCTCTGATACTACAAAATGCTAATGTTGTTATTACCTTCCTGTTGTCAGAAGTTGTCACTGTTCAATTGTCTTTCGGGAATTGCTTTATTAGGACATACTTCTGTAAACCTGTGATATTTCCATTCATTGACTCAAAAATAAACTAATATACACATGGTAGTACATGGAAACTGTCTTTGGAAACTTTGCTCATTGTGTAAGAAATACTGCAGTTAAGCATAAACTTTCTGAGAGAATCTTCAGAAGAAAAAATAGTAACACATGAAAGAAAATGAAATAAAATCTTAATATATTTGGCTTAAGTTGAATTTTTGAAAAACCAAGAGAAGAATCAATGATATATTTCATTCTTAAAAATTGTCTATCTTCTCAATAAAATATTTCACTCAATCCTTAGTAAAAAAAAAAAAAGTAAAATATAATGATTTCATAAAAAAATACTCTCCTCAGTATAGAATTTTCTGACGAACTATCTTTGTGCTTTCAAATTAATAATGCAGCAGGATTGCTCCTGCCCTTATTTATAGAGGAAGTAAAAGAATCATTGTAGTATTTGTGTCACAAATAAGAAACTCTGCACATTGGAATCTTTAGAAAGTCAAATACTCAAATGCATTAACCTTCAACCTTCAGAAAACATTAGTTTGGTTAATATCCAATATCGAAGGCTGTTTTCCTCATTCACCACAGTACATCTGAACACACCTCTATGTGTACCTACACATTCCATTCTCCATTCTTCGCATTCTCTTTCTCTCAGCATTAAGTTCAGAGGTATAGATTTATTTTTATGGCTGTAGAATTTGAAAGCTTTTGTTCTTCACCCACAACTTGCCCATTTGGGTTAAGTTTTTCTTATCATATGTCATTAATAAAAATGTTGTTGACATAGAGCTCTCTACTCAAGCTTACATCTATAGCACTTTGTTGTCAAGGGCAGCGTTGGCCCTGATAACAATGGAACAAATAAAGTCAGTAGCAACTCCCCAGCCTAAAATATATGTACCCCAAATCAATGCCACTTTACAAATAAACAAGCATTTTGCACACTAATAAATAATGCTATAAATCTTGCTATATTGGATTGCAAATAACTCCAACTGAATAAAATTGCTTGACACAGGATTTACTTATTCTGCACGTTCATAAAAACAACTTGTTCTCTGACAGCACTCATTCTTGGCAATTTACCGCAGCTGTCAGCAGCCAATTTGTTCAGATTACTGCTCTGCATAAAAGTGTAACAATCATGAGGATTTATTAGCTGATTATCGTAAAGGTGGCAGTCCGTCTTGCCTGCCAAAATGCAGGTGATCAGAAAGTTAAATAATTACATGCAGATTAACATTATTTCACCTGTACTTGAAATCTGTAGTTCAATGACAGGTAAAATTTGTTCAAACTTGCAGTGTGGTGCACACCACCTAAGTTGGTTTATTGACTACTCAGCATTTTATTGAGCACTTAATGGCTTTGGAACAGAACACACTGAATATCAGACTGAGATGCAAGGAGCATGGACTTGAGTCAGGAGTCCTGGATATGAGCCCCAGATCAATCACCCCAGTTTCATACTAGCTGAGCAACCTCTAAACCTCCTGCCTCACTTTTTGCATCTGTAAAATTGGTAGATGAACCTCCTTTGTTATCTCCTAATGTTGAACTAATGGATACAATAGTGTCCTTTAAGTTACAAAGCATTATTATTATAGTTTCTTTCTATATGTAGTAAATTTATTTTTGTGTAAAATTTAGGAACCAGATGGCATTAACTTCCTAGATGTCATAATGATGAAAAAGTTATAAGTATCTTGATAAATGCATTGGCTATTTTTTCAAATACAACAATTTTTTTAAGTATAAAGATTACTCAGACACATTTACTCTCTAACTCATTAATCCTCCCCCTTTGAATTATACACAAATATTTTTCCTCAATTACACTGAAACTTTGTAACTTGCACTAAGGCATGGTGTTTTAATCACCTTTGCATCAATGCCTGGTGTCAAATTCTGTATTTATTTGAAGAAAGAACCATAATTTCCAGTATTAAATTAAGCTTCAGGTACTTAAATTAAACAACAGCAAATATTTATTGAGCACTTATTATGTACCAAACACTTTTCTAGGCACCGAGGATGCCACAGAGAACAAACACTCAAAATTCCTCATGGAACAAAACCCACATGGAGCTTACAATCTAGTGATGAGAAATAAATGATAATGTAAGTAAGTAAAATGCACCATATGTCAAACGGTGATTATTTCAATGGAGAAAAAGCAAGAGAAAGGGAAAGAAATATCAAGGAAAGGGGGTTTCAGTTATAAATAGGGTTGGTACGAATACCTCCCTGATGTAACAGTTGTGCACAGATCTAAAGAAAGTAAAGAAGCAAAGCAGGTAGACACCTGAAGAAGGACTGTTACAGACTGAGAAATAGCAGAGGCTGGAAGAGTGTGGAGAGAGGGAGGAACAGAATAGCAGAAGTTCAAGGCAAAGAGGTCCCAGGGGCAGATTGTAAACCACTGTAAGGACTTGGATTTTACTCAGATTATATGGGAAGCAATTGAAGAGTTTTAAGCAGAGGAGTCAAATTACTTTATTAAAGTTATGTGGAATGAAGAATAGGAGGCCTTTGCTATTGTCTACGTGAAAGCTGATGCCAGCTTCAACCAGCATCATAATGATGGAGAGATGAGAGGATTGAATTCTGAATATATTTTGAAGGAAAAGTTAGCAGTTTGCTGATGGATTTGATGAGAGTGAGAGAAAGAAAGGAATCAAAAATGACTCTAAGATTTTTGATGTTAGCAACAAACAAGGGAGAATCCTGAAGGAAGAGCAGATTTGGGGGGCTGGGGTGAAGGTTTGGCTTTGGACCTGCTAAACTGGAGAAGCCTATTAAACACTGAAGTGGAGATATCAAGTAGGCAGTTAAATGTGAGAATCTACAGTTCAGAGAAGAGTTACGGAGTGGAGCTGTATGTTTGTCATTGTCGATCTTAGATGGTATGAAAAGCACGACAGTGAGTAAAGTCACAATGGGAGCAAATATAGACAGAGGAGATGCAGAAGGATTAAGTTCTAAGGCTCCCCAGAACTAAAACAGAAGGAAGAGGAGGAAAAATCTGCAGAGGAGACCAAGAAATTGTGTTCAGTGAGGCAAGAGGAAAACAGAGTCTGGTGTCCCGGAAACAGAGTGAAAAACATGTTTTAAGGTAAGGAAGCCCAATCACTGGATTGCTAAGTCCAGCACTGCTGCTGGGTCAGTTAAGATGAAGGTTGAATACTGCCCATTGGATTTCATAAGTTGGTGGTCATAGGAGACCCTGACGAGAGCAGTTTTGTGGATCATAGTGGGCAAAAGCCTGACTTTTTGGGTTCAAAACGGGAGCGAGTAATGTTCAGTGTTAAAATAGTTTTCACGGTACTGACACTTCAGATTTGTAAGTGGCTCTTTCAGTCATAGCCAATCTTTTCTTTGTTATGAAAAGCCCTGTCATCGAGTAGACATTTACAAAATTTATTTTTAAAAATAATTATATGTGACCAAAACTGGAAAATAAAGTAGACAATAACAAAATTATAACACAATAAACTAGTCTATGTAGATAATCTTATTTTTGCAAGTGTTCTCAAATTTGGGACTGAATTTAGACAGTGTCCTTTAAAAAAATTATTAAGCAATAAAGAGTATTACCCTCCATGGCCAACTTTAAATTTACTCATCGGCCACTAACCAACTCCTAGAATAGTCACTAATTTTCAAGTTAATAAAGATAAATCTTAATTATTCCCACCATAAAAGAAATAATTATGTAATGTGATATAGGTGGTAACTATAGCTATAATGGCAATCATTTTACAATATGTAAACATGTCAAATCAAGATGTTGTACATCTTAAATTTACACATGTTATATGTTGAATATATTTCAATAAAAAATAAATAAAAATTAATACAGATATAAAATGTTGCAATGATAGTCTGCAAAAGAAGACAGAAGACCACAATAATAGTTTTATTCCTGTTACTTAATTCTTAAAACTCAAATTTGATTGGGAGGTAAATCGATTCTCTTCTAAACTATTCTAGGAACTACAAATTCTATTATAATCTGCATTATTTCCACTGTAAGCATACAACCTTCACTCGAACACAAGCAATTTTACTTGCCTACCACTTAGGTATAATAATATGTTGTTTTTCAGTGTCAGAATGTGTTTAAAGCACAATTTAAGAAGCATAACATCACATACCTAGAGTTTCTGGTACTATCTGGACACTAAATAGGTTTGAAGTGATGATTTACCATAGTCATTTCCTTTCTCTGCAACTGATATCTCTGTTAAATTAGCAGAGTGTACGACAAGTTCCCATTGCCCATTTTTGATTATCTCAAAATTCAACAATAGCTCCCTTTACTGTTTACTGTAAAGTGGTTTAAACTGATACTTGGATGCTGTCCTAGGAGTCATCTTATCTACATCTGGTCTCTTGTTTTTTTCTTTTTAATTTTTATTTTTAAATTAAGGTTGACATTCAATGTTATTTTATATTAGTTTCAGGCATACAGCATAGTGATTAGGAGTTTATACAATTTACGAAGTGATCCTCCCGATTAGTCTAGTACCCACCTGGAACTATACATAGTTATTACAATATTATTGACTATATTCCCTATGCTCTACTTTATATCTCGTAACTATTTTGTAACTACTAATTTGTACATCTTAATCTTTCACCTTTTTCACCCAGCCCCCAACGCCCCCTCCCATCTGGCAATCACTAGTTTATTCTCTGTATCTATGAGACTGTTTTCATTTTGTTTATTTTGTTTTTTAGATTCCACGTATAAGTGAAATCATGTGGTATTTGCCTTTTGAGGTCCTCGAAAAATTAAAAATAGAACTACCTTATTACTCAGCAATTCCACTTCTGGGTATTTATCTAAAGAAAACTAAAATACTAATTCAAAAGATATATGCATCCCTATGTTCACTGCAGTACTATTTACAACAGGCAAGATATGGAAACAACCTAAGTGCCCATCAACAGACGACTAGATAAAGAAGTTGTGGTACATGCATACGATGGAATATTACTCAAGCATCAAGAAAGAAATCTTACCATGTGCAACAACATGGATGGACCTAGAGGGTATTATGCTAGGTGAAATAAATCTGTGCTCTTGTTTACTTAAAAATTTTTTGGCTCAAAATATGTTTGGCATATGACCAAATATGGTTTTATTAATACGTTTTTATTATATTTAGAAAAAATATGTAACTGGAAATAAAAGTAAATCATTCCAAATGAATGTGAGTTTAAAGATTTCTATCATTCTTTAACAGTATAGTATTTGGAATCACTGCTCAAGCCAGTTTTAATCTAACCAAGATACTGAGAAGCGGAGCACACAGTTGTGTCCATCAGAGCATGAGTGTGAGGGAGCCCAGGGCTCCTTGATTCCTCTTGCTGGGGTCTCCTGCATAACAGCCACAAGCACAAAGAACTTGTCCAACGATCCAGGCAAAGCCCAAACCAGAAACTGTAGGTGGATGGTAAACACCTCCAACAGTTAGAAAAAAGAAGGGAGGATACACTTCAAGTAGATTACTAGTTTTTATAAAAGGATATAACTCAGGAATGGCCAGATGGAAGAGATGCAGAGGGCAAGGTGCGTGGGAATGGTCGTGGAGCTGCCATGCCATCTCAGGGTGTGCCACTCTCCCAGCACTTCCACATGTTCAGCAACCCGGAAGCTCCAAAAATGAATTTCTTCTTTTTTTCCCCAAACTTCATAAGACTATCTTAGCTCCCTCTGTTACCTAGAGCAATCTCTATGACCTTCAGATCAGCCATTTGTCACTGTTTTCTCAAAATTTGCCAAAATATGGATAAACCCATAGAAACAAGGTAAAGTAAGATAAACAGGCCCACCTCTCTGCCAAGCATTTCTGTAATATAATTAGACATGCCCCTGAAGAATGCATATTATCAAGCAAGCAAAAGGGAAATCCAGTACCAAATGGGCTAAGAAATGTTCCTAATTCCCAAATTTGGAATTCAATTCAAAGAAAGAAAAAAAAAATACATATAAGGATATCTGTCATTATGGGAAAAAATAGAAAAAGGAATAAGAAGGACTTTATGTAATACGGACCCAGAAGTACAGGAAACCAGTACATCTTACCAATTACTTCATTATTTTACCAATAGAAGAAAGTTTGAATATAAAGTAATGAGACTGAGGTAGTGAGTTACACATGGTAGTCATTCTGATTATCTTTTGGTCACTAAATATACCTAATGTTGCTATAAATTATAAAAATGAATTAATTATTCAAGGAACAGCTAGATAGTACCTACTTGAAAGAGCTCGTAGCCTATCGAAGGAGACAAACACAGACATATAGTCATAATAAAATGCATGCAGTGTATTAACAGATGTACACTGCTACTTAAATTGGTGGTGTATCTATCCAAGGAGAATGAGCTGAATTTTTTTTAAAAAACTCCAAAAAGCATGTTATTTCAGGAAAAAATACTCATTGAAGTCTTTTTCTTTTAAAGGGATTGAAATGTAACATACTATTAGATTACAGTGGTGTTTTTGCCATTTCGCTTTATAAGTAAAATATTAAAGGTTAGCAGAAGCTAATCTTTGACCTCTCACGTTATAATCCTATGAAGAAAATCATTATTTAAAACATATATCAGAATAACAAAAAAAACAAAGAGATAAATATATTGGATTGGATTCCCGTTCTTGTTTTTCAAGCATAAAATTCCCTTTATTAGTATGTATGAATTTCTTCATGCTGTATGTTTAAAGACTTGGAATCACATGAACTATGACGAAGAAAGAATTTTCTGAACTAACAAATTCTTTTGTACAGCATGCTTTTTTTCAGTATTGGCAGGTTTCAATGTTTTGCTACAAAGACACGTATATAACTATCAAAAAATATAAAAACAGGCTTTAAAGTAAGAAAACAATTCATATAATCAAGCAGTCATTCAAAATAACTGTCTTTGTGGAGGAATGTCATGTAAGACTCAGAATAGTCCTTTCTTCACTGCGTTATCAGATTAACAGAGCTCTGCCTCACTTAATGCTTCTTTCACTAAAACTTGTGAACTCTACTGATTTATGAACTCCTACGAGATTATAAAAATTCTTTACCTTGTGGGGAATTGTAGGAAACAATGTATTTTACAGCCACGATATGCTTTATGAAAAGTAATGTTATCTCAGATCACTTTACAGACTATGAATATGCTCTTTGTTCCTTTAAGCATCTTATATCAAGTGAGATTCCTCTTTCTCAACTCCCATTTTTATGCACAATGTTTCTGACATCTGGAGAAAATTTCTGGATATCAAATTTGGATAGTCTTTCATCAACTGGTCAAAACTGCCACCTACTGGTCAGTCTTCAAATTTATTTTTCACTTCACCCAAGTATGGCCTTAGCATGGTAAGATCCCTTTCTTCAAAACAGCAAAGATCACTTATAATAACCAGACTTTAAGCAAAAATGTTTTAACAAAATTCCCTCTCTCCAGGTGAACCAAAAATGCCAAATTGTACAAACCTGCCAATAAAATCATCCCTTTTCCCAGCATCTTTGTCCCATGCAGTGATATCAATTATTCCGCCTCTTTCTTCATAGAGATGAAAATCAAATTGTTCCCTCCACTGAGGATTCAAAGTTTTGGGCATAATCTGGAAAACCAAAAAGTCATTATTGTCTCATAAAAAACAATCTTAAAAAAAATGTTAACTTTAGATATTAAATCAAACTTTAGGTACTGTCTTGGAAAGCATGTAGTGAGATTTGAACAAATGCTTCCAGAAATGATGAAAATGAACCATTAGATCTCTAGTACCTTTACTGCACTTTATCTTAAAGAACACTAAAGGATGTGTCCTGAAAACCAAAGTCACTCCCTTATCATCCTGAATAACAACTGAAAGATATGAATCATATACAAAAAGCAAATCATCTACAAGTGAAATAGCTCACTCAGTTACTAGCATTTATTTTACATAACCAGTTAATAATTCATAGTCTTTCATCTCATAATAAAGAAGGATGAGGATTCCCAGAGTTTCATTTTTTTACTTACTTCCTCACACATGGGAATTCCAAACTAATTACATGGAAATAAAACAAAGTTCTGTGGGAATAGGAGAAAAAAACAAGTAACTTCGGCGTGGTCAAGTAAATTTTCACCTTAGAATTATAGCATTGATGTATCATCCCCATTTTATATATGGAGAAACCAAGACCTAGAGTTTAAGTGACACACCCAAGGCCATTACGTTTTAGTATTTAGACTCTAACTCAAGTCTTTCATTAGAGCTTCAATTCTCTTTCCCCAAAACAATATGTCAAAAATGTTTGTGAATTAATGTGAATGTGTGTATGTATGTAATCTCAAAATTACATATACAAGAAATATATCTTAACGGAAGGAAATTCTATAACTTCAAGTTTTCAGATATGACACGATAGAATCAATGAATAAAACTATCCATATGCTTTAAAATTTTGTGCTTTAAAATTTTGTTCACCATTGGGTTAAACAACATTCATATTTGTTTCTCTATTCTTTCTTTTCAACAGGAGGGCATGCAGTGGCCTTTTCTCTGTTTAATAGATGAAAGACAGATCTTCGGATGTAAAGACTTTGAAAGCAATGAAGTATGTTATGTGCAAAGGTAATGCAAATGAATCACAATTTTTAAAGTTCATAATCTGAAATTAATCAGCAATAGATCATGGAGAGAAAGAGCAAAGAGAGACACGTGTCCATAGTTGGGTTTCATATTTCATACCTAAAGAGCAGAACTATAAAAATAAGTAATGTTTTAAGGCTACCAGAACATGGAAATGATGTTAATTGATAAAGGACAAGAAAGAAGTGGTCATAGGTATCTATTTTTGGAATTGGCAGTTGGTCTAAAATGTTATTAAGCCCATGCAGAAAAAAAGATAGCACTGGATGGATGCTATGATAATTCAAATGTCTCATAATTAGGCTCGGATGAACTCCTACAATATTTTGGAGAGTGGTCTGTCTTACTTATTTGGTTATAAAGAGTCTAATTTTTCAGTTTTCTTTTTTTAGGATTGTCTTTCCTGCATGATTTCCTTCAGTTCAGAAATGATGCTTTCCCCTTCCATGTGGGCACTCAATAAGTTAACCAACCAGCCTGCTAACAGTTCTAAGTACCTGCTAATGAATCAACTCTGTGATATTTTTGGGTATTGATGAAAACTTTCTGGGCCAGAAGGAGCCTAGGCAGGCTGTTTATCAAAAATTCATGAAAATAATGATGTCAAGGCCAAGACATTCCGATCAGAGTAGAATGTGGTTTTTAATACGAGGTGGATATGATCAGCTTTCCCAAGCTGTCTATGAATACCAGCTGTATAAGGTGACCATTATAGAGGCTGAATTGGGATACAAAACAGATAATACATGTGCCCCAAATATAACTGACTACTATAACATTTGCTAATTATCATTATTTCTACCAATAATATGATAATGATTATTTAATGTTATTACTACTAATATAATTGTTATTGCACAATATACTTATTACTACTGCTGCTGCTGTTCTTCCTTCTGCTACTATCATTATCGAGTATTTATTATGGGCAAGGCAGTATTCCAAGCCCTTTGCATGCATAACATATTCATTCAATCTTCTCAATAATTTTATTAGGTAGGCATTAATTTAATTCTCATTTTTACAGATGGGAAAATTGGGGCGTGGAGAGGTGAAGTAACTTGCCCCATGGCACACTGCTAGTAGTGGCAACAGAAATTTGGCCCTTTGTTTTCTAAATAAGTATTAAAGCAACTTGCAATTTCTACTGGTGCAAGTCAGTTTGAAGAAAATGGTTTAGAGTAGTGTATACAGATTTTTATGGCATGTAAAATAATGCTATTTGTAGTACTGATACTAGTATTAGTTGTACTAATAATAGTAACCAACACTCTATGAGCGTTTTTATGTGCCAGGAATCAGTTTAGGTTTGTTCTAAACTTTTTTTTTTTTTTGAAAGATAGGTACTACTATTATTCCTATGTTATAGATGAAGAAATTGAGACATAGAGAAGTTAAGCAGTATTCCTACCTTGGAATACTGCCTTGCCCATAATAAAGGTCATATAGCACATAAAGTAAGAGACGCAATATCAATTGTTGGTCTTGTTTGCTGTCATAATGTTCAAAAGAAGTTCTGTTGAAGATACTCAGGGACATGGACTATAGACTAGTGGTTACTAGAGGGTAGAAGGTGGGGGAGGAGGGAGGGAGGTAGACAGGGTAAAGGTGGTGACATATGGGGGGTAGGGGAAGGGTGACGTGGGTAAAGGGGATCAAATATAGGTAGCTGAAGGAAACTGGATGTTGGGTGGTAAACACACAATAGAATATACAAATGTCAAATTATAACGTACACCTGAAAATTATATAATTGTATTAACCAATGTTACCCCAATAAACATTGTTTAAAAAGTTAAAAGAAAGAAGTTCTGTTGAGCATTTTAAAAAGTATCTAGCATTTCTTTCTTCCAAATCATGTCTATTAACCAACAGATGTCTTCCAAATACTGACAGGAACACAAAAGAAGTATGGTCACCTTGCTCTTGTACTTCTGATGCCCAAGCCGGAACTTCACATAGGGGTCACTCAACCCATTTGAATCCATTGCCTTGAGGTCTCGCCCTTCAATCAGTGTAATACTGACTATTCCGCGCCAAAGATGTGATTTTCTGTGTACGTCTGACAGACGTAAACTTTGGGTCTGAAACTTTGGGCAAAGGAAAAGAGAGTTAGCTTAATGTTTTAAACCAGAAGACTTCATTTGGCATAGCCCTTTCTTCGCTGTTATAATGTTTCAAAAGTAAAAAATAGGCAGTTACAATTTTAAAATAAAAATAACATGGATTATCATTTATTAATCATAAAGTTATTAATAGGTATGAAATTATCATCTTATGATAAATTTAAGGTTGTTGTGTAAAAGAGAGGAGTGCTCAAAATAAAGTCTAATTTTTCAACTCTTAAAATTACAAGATGTAGATTCCTCAAGAATATAAGAGAACATTTGCATATGCCTGGGTCAAAATTAGAATAAATATTATAAGTATCAAAGCCCTCATCCACACTGTGCTATTTAATTTTTAATTACTTATAGATTTTTGAAAAAAAATTTCATGTTACAAATGAATATTACAGGTGGTTTCTAGTTGCAAGATGAGTTGCAAGTTCTATTCGGGCAATTCAAAAATATCTTTATTGCTGTATTATTAAAAAATAACTGAGTTTCAGCTCACTAAAGAACTATTTAGATACCACAGAACAGAAAACAAAATCAATATGTCCATCTGAAATGTCTTGCTTATGTTTGAAACTTGCATCACAAATTTTATAAATTACACATGTGATTTATTATGACAGGTATGTTTCTGGATTCTTCGTTCTAGTATTTAAACATTTTCTTTAATAATTTTTATTATGGTCAATTCTAAGTCACAATATTCAAGTCAGTGAATCAAATCAGAAATTTTAAAAATTAGCAAGTCTACTAAAAATGGCCATGTAATCTTTTTGAACTAAATAGCACATAAAACAAGCCAGAGAAAGTAGCTAAAATGTTAAACACCTTACAATCTGGATTCAGAACCAGGCAGTACTATAAAAATTGCTGTTTCAGATTGTCGAGCACATTTTCTTCACTTACAGTCATTTCATGAAAAAATTCAACATTTCTCTCAACATCAATTTACTCCATTTCTAAATTATGGATTAGCTCTATTTTTGGTCTCATTCCATATATATTAACGTTATAAAGTTATAGCTTATTTGCTATAACTCCCCTTCCCACTTTGATTTCCTACCTGTTTTCCATACCGTAGTAATGTCCTAACCATTTTTATCTGTCATCATCAAAATTCATGCATTTCAGGGTGCATTTATTAGGAAAATGAAAACCACATTCTTCAAAAGATAATACTTTTAATATTTGAAGATTTCAATGAATATCTCTCTTCATTACATCACGTATTTCCCTGCCTTGGTGATCAGTGATCAGCAAATTTTGAATAATATTGCTTGGTGTTTCTGCCTTTTTAATATTAATGCAGGACTTAAGTGTACACACTCCTCACCTCTCTGAGGGCCAAGGGCAGGTTCAGCCATGCTCTGAAGTCCAAAAGAGGTTTCATGGAGCACCTATTAGTTTCACAGGACTCCATGGCCCACTTCAACCACAGCCCCGCTGTTCCCATCTGTTTTACACATTGGGTTTCCACATTGGGTTTTCTTTGAACCAAGGATTTCTTAGATTAAAATAATTGTTTAGAATTCATTGTACCAAGTAATCTTTAAAGTTTTTTTTCATTTTTTTCAGTTCTAAGATTTCATACTACTTATAATTACATAATGCAGCAATAGATTGCAGTTCTATCTATCTATCTATCTATCTATCTATCTATCTATCTATCTAATCACTTCTGCTGCTGCTGAGACTGCCTCTAACAGCAGACTCTAGAGAATTATGTTTCAAACTTTGAGTATGAAATTTTTGTTAAGAAATATGAGTGGCAAAGAAAGAAAAAAAGAAAAAATTGGAAGGACAGGTAATAAATAATTAGCAAAGACCAAAGAGTTAATAACTACCCATTTATGCAGAGCTTTAGAACTTAAAAGTATGTATGTGTATATTATATCATTTGGTTTCCACTAAACCCCTATGAATTAGAAAGGCAAGGACTGCAATTTCCATTTTACTGATGAGGAATTTGAGGCTCAGAGTAGTTGGGCTAATAAATGGCAGGTGTGTAACTAGAACCCAGAATTTCTACCCTTTATTCCTGGCTTCTCCCAATATTGTTCTTTAGGGCAGGGACTCTCCCTTAGGTTTAAAAGTAATCATTTACGTATAATGTTGCTAAAGGGTACTCTCCAGTTAAGTGAGCTGATTATATCTGAAATGACATTCTAGGCTAGATTTTCCTCCACGGTTAATACATGAAATCACTACCTACTTTTCTGTTACATAAGCACATGTATTCATACTTACAATATTTCAGCTTGCTAATGGATATATTTAATGACATTTTCTATGCACTCTAGAAGCAGAAGTCATATACAGCACTCAGTCAAATAATAGGTGCAAACTAGGTTACACAGTGTCTTCAGTCAGCTGCTGTTAGGTTCTTGAATGGGACCATGTCTGAAACTCTTATTTGCTTGCTCCTCTTCTCATTTTTCACATGAGAACAAGAACTTGACTTACAGGTGGGAAAGACAAAAAATGCTTTCCATAGGATTCTTCATGATTTCACAGAAATAAAATGAACTTAATGGAGGCTTTACCTACTGTCATTAGCTGTTACAAAATGCATTTCTATGACCCAAAAGAACATATCCAAAATGACTTCAGTCTAATGAGGAGGAGGAGAAAGAGTTTCTACATAAAAATAGGGCTAATGAATGTGGGCATTAAAGTTATCTACATGAAAGGTTTAAAGTAAAAAGGGGAGCTTCAAAGAAATACTAGTCAGATATCATTTTTTTAAAACTTTCCTTCCTCAATATTTCTTTTTGTTAAAACAGCACTCTTCTAAAAAAGGAACTCCATTAATTTAGCATTGATTTGATTAACTGTATAGTCATGAAACAGTTAAATATTTAGTCTGAGTGTGAAATATAGGAACTCGAAATAAATTATAAGGTAAAGAGGGGAAGGGATTAACTTAGGCTACCATAGTAGAAAAGATAGGAGTTTAACATAAACATCCACTTGCATCTTTCTAGCATTTTCTAACCATGTGACTTGTGCGTGTATTCCTATATATGGCTTCCCAGACTTTACTCCAGGGCTCCAGGTGTACTAAGAGCACTAATCTGTCTCTGTGTGTTGGAGGGTAGTGGTGGTTAGGGGTGTCTGTGTATTGAGGGGCCTGCATAGAAAAAAAAAAATTCCATAAACAAAGATTTAACCTGCCTAAGATAGTCATTTGTTACTTTTACTTATGTTTTAAATCAAAATTTTGGGGAGCTCATTGAAGAGGTGGTGACACAATAAAAAAAAAAATGAGAATAAATAGCTTTGAAAACCACTAGCTTTAATATCCTCCACGGGACCTTCTGAATCACTTGCTTCTTTGTTTAAAGTTTCCTTCCTCTGTACAGCAAAATTCTCAAAGGTTATCCACAGACCAATGGCATCACTGTCACTTGGGAACTCGTTAGAAATTCAAATTCTTTAGCCCCATATCGGACCAACAAAATCCGAAACTCTGGGGGTAGGGCCCAGCACTCCAGTTTAACCAGCCTTCACTCAAGGTGGTTCTGATGCATGCTCAAGTGTGAGAACCCTTGCTTTAAAAGTTCTAAGGTGAATGCACTTTGGCCCTCTCCTATGTTCTAATATCTATCATCAGCTACTATAATTATAACATTATTCACTTTCTGGCGTGGATACAATATATGCTAATTAAAGTTCTTCATTAGTTCTGCCTCTAAATTTATTGATTAGGGAAGCATATTTGCCTGGATATTTGGAGCATTTAGAGAGAGAAGCAGGGACCCACTGAAAAATTGTGCAAAGTTTGTTTATTATTTCTTTCCTTTGTTAATGTTATTTTTTTCTCATAGAATGTGTCTAAATAATACATAATAATTGAAGTATCGATCAGTCAACCAAAAACTACTTATTGAGCACCTAAAGGGCAAGCAGTGTTAAACAAATCCAAGATTTTCCTCACTAAAATTAACATATTACAGCTGATACTTAGTTAACTAAGGTAATGGGTTCAAATATGTCTTTGTTGAAACAGAATTCTATTTGAGGAGAAAAAAAGATAGAAAGAAGGGAAGAATAATAAAGAAAATCAACCTAGCTTCAGAGCAAAGAACCAAGTCTGCAAAAGGAAAAAGTCATCTTTAAACTTTTCAAGCAGTAGTTCTCAAGTCTTAGTGGACAGTTGGTAGACATCACCCGCCAGACCCTCCTGGGCGTGACCCAGTTGCTGGAGCAGAGCTGTGTGTGTATTTCCAACACATGTCCCATGTGATTCTCATGCACACCAGTTTGAGATCTTCTCTCAAAAGGAATATTCATCCAAGTTCAAATTTAATAAAGAATATCAAGATACCAATAAAAATATAAATTTATGCAAAAAAATTTATATTTAGCGACGTAAATTTCAAAGTCTGAGGCAATTAGTCAATGATATTTATCTTTAGTAAGATTTTAGCATTAGTGAGCTGGCATTTTAGAGAGAATATTAGTTTATATATATTATTCCTTGACAAGGAATTCAAGATTTCAATTCCTTTTCATATGTATAAAAGAAGTTAGGCTAGGGGATGGGTTTTCAGAGCAGTAAGTCAGCCATGAGAGTTTCACAGCTCATGCAAGCTCAGAAAAAATAAACTGAATGGTTGAACTTACTTGTGCATTTTGGAAATAAGCACTCTGAAGCTCTGCTCTGCAGAAGCCCAGGACAGGAAAAGCAGGCCTGCTGCACGTCTGGATGGAAATGAACGATCAGATATGTATGGGAAAATTCCCTCCCACTATCAACACCTCATTTCAACCAGTTTAGCAATATTCTTCAAAACACATTGTTTGAAGAAAATATGTATTTGCTTCTTAAGTCACTGTCAGAAAATGTCTCCCTGAACAATGAAGATAAATGCCAATGCAACGATATAGTTTCCAGCCATTGTTTTCTTTAGGAGCATAATGCTGCAGTGGTCAAGAAAATAAAGGACAGAGATTATATGGTGATGAATCCTGCTTGAGTGGTTTCAGGTTTTTGTTGGTAGATATAGCAGGAAAAAAAAAAGAAACATAGAAAGAGAAATCTTGGAAAGACTCATTTTCCTATTTTCCCAAGCCTTCTGCTTCAAAAATTTTTGGTGACTGTTTCCCATGTCAAAAAAGTGATAAGGCTCTAGAAGAATAAATGTTACATGGACAGAAAATTACTACGATCATGTTAACTGCATCCCACATATGAATATTTTGTAATGATTAAAGAGATATCTCTAAAGTAACAGAGAAATTTTGCTACCATAACACTTGTATTTGTTGCCTTTGCTACTATAAAAAGCAACCCAAAGGTCTTTTCACTAATACAACCAAGAGCAGCAAGGAATAGACTAAGATACAGCTAAACTAGAAACTGGAAAGAAATTATCATGTTGGAGCTAAGAGTTTGTATTAAATGACTTCTAGAGCAGCTAGACAAAATTTCCAAATAACAGTATGATGAGATGTGAGTCATCAGTTTTAATAACAATAGGATTAGATTAGGCCCCTGTGAAAGATAGATTAGATCAAACAGAAAGAAATAAACATCTACTAAACAGCTATTATGTGCTGGAGTTTTCATACTCCAGTGTTTTTCAAAACAACTTTTTTTTTTTAAGGTAAAGAAACTGAGGCACAGAGAAGATAAATACCCTGCTGAAAGCCTAACGCTAGAGATTGGGAAGCTAAAATTTGAATCTGAGGTTGCTGGTACCTAGCTGATAATTTTTCCCACTGTGTCTAATTTTTTAGACAGAGCCTAAGTTCATAATACAAAAAAAAGTTAATTTGTACAGGATTTGTTGAAGCATTTTCATCCTGAGTCTCCCAGCTCAGTTCTGTGACCATACTAGGCACTGGATAAATTTTTTTTAGAAAGAATAAAAAAGCCTTTGCTATATAGATTTCAAGCCATTTTATTCCAAGATTTTCTGAATGTGCTTTCACAGCCCAGAGTAGATGAACTATATTCTTGGGTATTGATTATTGAGAAAGGCTAATCAGGGGCTTAGAGGAATTAAAAGTTGACAAGTGGTAATAACTAGCATATATTTTTCATTAAAGCATTTGAGCATTAACTGTACGCTAGAAGAAATTACAGTCTAATATCTATTAATAAGGTGGTGAATTTATTATATAAATTGAGAATTTGTTATATAATAAATTACAATCTAATATCTATTAATAAGATGGTGAATTTGTTATATAAATTGAGAATTTTGCATATAAATTGAGCACATTTCTATATTACAATTCTACTCAATAAAGCTTATTAATTCCATTTCTTGAAAAATTGGATCACTAATGACAGGAGATGTTCTATTATTCTAGATCTGGATTGAAAAAAAACAGATCAAAAATTTAAAAAATATGTTTAGACTAAACACGTGGCTAGAGGAACACTCAATCATACCAATCTCGTCATATGTGCAAATAATCCCTGGCTTTTGTTATTTGGACTTTATTACCTGTGTACAATCTAATCCTTCCAAATGAGACCTAGGCACTATAAAGCTGTAAAGAAAGACATTGCTTGTTTCTTTACAATAGGTGTGTGTAGAGTCAGCCCTTTCTTCTATTTTTAGAATAGAGGTGCACATGCTTTTATTTAATCAAATGATTCATGAGACACTACAAAGAAGAGATAATGACAGCCTAGAATGACTGTTTTGTGTGGCAAAGCCTGGAGCATGGAGCAATTATTAGCTCAATCCCAGGCACAGGCATGTTCTATCTTTTTCTTTTCCTGCTGAGTTTATTCCAGTGAATTGCACCTGGATGATGAAGTCCAAGTAGATTTGTTCTTCAGCCATCCACCCTCTCAAAGCACGATTGCCTTTACAGAAAACCCTCTCAGTGCTTTGTGCAGCCTAGTCTAAAGTGTATCATCTAATAATAAAGCTTTGATCCCTTTTTTCTTAGAAGATGATTCACTGGCACTATAATCTTTAGAGAAATTTTCCTGGTTTTTAGCCTTAAACTCTTTCCTGTTTCTATTGCCTCTTGATACAACTTACGGTGTGAGAAAGGTGTATCTATATATTCACTTAAGATGTTTTAACTGCCTTCTCTAAAGTTAATTGTGGTCAAAAAAAGTTTTTGAGCTTTCACTATATTTGTTCAGAATATATATTAGTAAAAAAATCATCATATATGTTGTAATCTTGTTGGTCTGCTAAAGTAATTTAAGTTTTTACCAATAATGTGGTAAAGAAACAATGGGTTCTGGGGTTGATTTACAGAGACTTTTTTTTGAGACTTTCAATTAAAAGTTACAAATATATTTTTCTGAGGCTTCTCCTTGGTCTGCAGGGTTTTCCTTCAACCACACTTTTGTTTGATTCTACCATAAGGAGGTGCTCTGACATAACTCCAAATTCCCCTACAGTCTATGTACTACTGTTTGCCTATTTCATATTATGATCTATTTGTCCATTTTTTGTAGGGGTAAATTGGCATAGCCCAGCCTTCTTCATTTAAACAATACTAAAATTTTTCTTTAATTCACCACAATGTTCTCATAAGATGCTTTATTTAATTAACTCTGTCAGAATCTAAATGTCTAGTTAATGGAGATAACTAGGAAGAAACTTAAATGTACTAAATATTTGAAAGAACTATACTAACTTACCATCTTTTAATGGAAAGTTAAAAGGCTTTAGTGAAATTCTGATATGCAATCCCACTGGCTTCAAATAATTTTTATTACTTTCATAAGTAACATGGTAATTGCCATACCTATTGCTTAATGTTTTGTATCCTAAGATATTTTGATGAATTATAAATGTTATGTTTTTAGAAAATTAAAATATCCCTGTATCACTTCAGTCTTTTCTTTCTATTATTTTGTTCTCAAGAAAATTAAGAAAGTAGCACTGACAACCACTAAGTTCTCACCAGGATTCGGTTCTACTCAGTGTAACTTAATTGCTATCTCCTGGACATATGTATTGGTCCTTATAAAAAAAGCAGATAAAATTTTCTTTCAATTCACAACTTGTTTAACTCACAAAGCACATATACACTCTTCATGTAAGGTTTTACCTGAGCTATTTAGGTTTTCTGCTATCTGAAAATGTCTATGGGAAACCTCTCATAAGCATCTCTAAAAGTTCATCAGAATACAAATATTACTTGGGCAAAGAGCAATGAGGTCAGTTACTGGAGTGACCTTTGATGAATATGAAAGATCATACTCATTCAAAGCAGACTTGGTCACCGTTTTGGTAAAATGGGACCTCAAACATAGCAACATCACAGCCAGCCATCCATCAGTGACTTAAAGAGCCATGGAGGAGGAGGGTCACATAATGCAAGAAAAATTTGAAAGGGTGTCAATAAAGACAAACTAAGGGGCAGCTCTATTTATACATCACATCTCTATTCATCATCAATCCAAAAAGGAACTCTGCTGCTTTAAGACATCACCAAAACATTTATTTCTATGGCATTCAGAGAGAGAAAAATATTGGTCCTGCTCACACCATTTAGGTACTTCAGGGCAATTGATTCTCTGGGCCTTAGTTTCCTTGTTAATAAAATAAATGAACACTAAAGGTTCTGCCTTTATGACTCAATTTGTTTGTCACTAAACATATGCTCAGAAAAAAAAGACATTAGACCAATGTACCTCAGATACAAAAAAAAAAGCTATCTTTCAAGTTTGCATATTTGTTATTTGAAAATAAGACAGTTGAAGTGATTGGGAAAGTTTAATAAAGAATACTTAAGGATAAATACAACCAAATGAAAGTACTGATAAGTGGAAGACTAATTTGGAAGTAGCAAAGTGTACAGAAGATGTTGAAAGACTCATCTGAAAGGGAAATCCTAAAAAGTATTACTTAAGGAGTTGGTCCTGGTGACAAGTCTTCATTCATAATGATCAGTCTGCACATTTGCAACATACAGAACAAACTCAACACCCCTGAATTCTGCTTTCTTGACAAAGGAATGTATCATATGAATTCACCATATTTGTAGGTCTTAAGATAATAAGACAAAATTTTTGCAAAAAGCCATTTACCATTTAAAGTAATGGAACAATTCAGAAGCAGTCACTCTGTGTGTACATGGATAATGCATGACCATATAAAAGAAATTATTATTATTTTAGCAAAGATACAGAATAAAATCAGTGAAGGCAGCCATCAGTAGACTAAAAGAAGAAGCTATGATAATTAAAATAAACTAACAATAAAAGGCTGCTGAAAAAAAAAATGTGCCTGGCAGGTATAGAGGATAAAGAGATGGGGTTTATATTTGCTCCTTGTTCAAGTCAATGCATGATTTAATCTAGTAGTTGTCGGTCTGTTTAAGAGACACTGCAATGAATCTTAAAATTCTAAAGGAGAAGTATAGTTTTCAGTCATGAGCAGTTTAAGAGTCAAGAAAAGAAAATGGCAAAGTCCTACATTTTCATTGCAATATCTATTGCTAGGGAATCATGTACCAAGTGTGAATTTTCAAAGAAAGAGAGAAACTCTTGATGGCAAAGTATTAAGTACATTAGTAATAAATCATGCTGTATATAATGAAGAACTATAGCAGAGAAAAAAAAGATAACAGAGCTTATTATGTTTAAGTCATGAAAGAGTAAATAATATTAAATTGCAATGACATTTAACACAAATTCTCTGTGGAATTTTCACTTTTTTCTTTATAGAAATCTAAAGTAGAGTTGCTGTTTTCTAATTCATAAGATTTTTTTTCAAAGAACACTGATTATCTAGTATATTTGTAGTATAAGATCAGTGTAGTAGAAAATCCTTCTCAGGTAGATGGAGCTGATTTTACATGAAGGGAAAAAGGAAATTTTAATGGATCCTCTAGACAACACCATGATATTCCTGGAAGGGCCGTGGGCCTTCAGCTGTTAAGAATTTGGAATAAACTTGGTCCCAAAAGGAATAGACACCAAAGCAAAATACTAAATACATGAAGTTTTTAGTTTTTACAAATGAAGAAATGAGTGTCACCTAAATGACTTAGAATGAAAGCTAATAAAGAAGGTAAATGAATACATTTCTCTGAGAGCCTATTTTGAAAAGTGAATTTTTTAATTCACATTTAACTTTCAAAATTATTATTCAGAATCAAAAATCAAGAATATTATTATAAAGGTTGTAGACATTACCCTCCAAAAGAAAGACTTCACAGAGAAATAAGATCCAACCACTTCATTTTCTGAGAATTCCTAAAAACAAACAAATATTTAGCTAAATTTTGAGGTGTTTCTGAGAATACTTAGATCAACAAAATAAAAACAAAAACCTTAAAATTACATATCCTAGAGACACTTTGGATCTTTATAAACTCTATTTTCTTCCCTCGAAATCAATTAAAGTTTTTATCTTACCCATATCTGATATCAATAGTAATAAAGCATAAAAGGATTATTTCTATAATGTTTAAGTCTACTTACCTCTTAATTCCCAATTATTAATATATCTGAGAGTCTAACCTTTTATTTTAGAAAATAGAACTGTTTAAAAATATTTTAAGATTTTGAAATAAGCCAGATAATATCTGTTCCTTTTAACAATTTAACACCACAGACCTTCAGAACACTTTTATAGACTAATAGCAGCAATATTATTTATAAACACATGCCTAATTTGATATAATTCCTTACTAAAAACTTTCTAGTTTTCTTGCATAATGTAAAACATATATAATATAAATGACTTCGTTAACTTGAGTGCCCCAAAAATATTTTGAAAAAGAAGTGAATATTAAGAAAGGTTTCTATTGAGCTGAAAATAAAGCAACAGATTCATGTTGGATATTTTATTACTTAATCCTCAGACTTTTATAAAGTGAAACCAATTAGACTTTAGGAAATTAAAAACATAGTTACTCACTTTTAAATAGAACATTTAAATTACATGCATCCTTTAAACTTTAATGTTTTGTACCCTGTCTTTGGGTGTCAGTTATGGTAAAATTATGGAAAATTGATGACAGTTATGAGAAAGTATCAACCTTTGACACTGTGATGAAGAGGAAGCAGTTTTGTAACTTAATTGATTATTCCATGGTTTTGTGTTAGCAGCTAATATGGTAGTAGTCCAGCACCTCAAATGAATGATGCCTAATGTATAATAGGTGATCAATAAATATTTGTTGACTGTTGGTCACTTGGCGTTTCATTTGATTAAGGCTACATATTCCTTCCAAATGTGATACCAAAACTCATATTAGAAAATAATAATGAACTAAAGTACTTTAGGGTGTGCGGCAATTTAATAATTGAAGTTTAGAACTAGGATTACATCAGAGATGATCTATGCAATCTACCTATGCTTCCTAGAAGAAATCCATTTCTTAACAAAACTAACTGCATTTCCCCAAGTTACTTGCATAGGGTTTTGGTCAGGTAGCTTAACTAATGTCCGAGGTCATAAGGAAACAGTCTTGAGTTTAAGACATTGTTTTACCATCACTACAGGGTTATAATTCATTTACATTTACAGTTATGGTTCTCATCTATCACACTTAGCACACTGTCACATCAGTTTCTGAAAAAAAAAAAATCCTTAAAGAATACACTTATATTTGGATATTGGGGCACAAACCTTAGATGAAATGATTGCAGTCTTTTTTGATGCTATACTATTTTTTAACTCAAAAACCTTATTCTACTTTTTAAAAGAGATGCATGTTTTCCTTTTCTATTGCCAGTTCTCTTCTTTGATTTCCAGTTCTTTTTTTTTTAAATTAAGCAGCATGTTTAGCAACATATGGAAAAATTTTAAAACATCATATTAAAGAAATTATTGCCAGATATCTCCTTACATAAATAATTTTCCCAAAATCAATAATATAAGCTATACAACTAACAGTAAGTTTTATCTTAAAGTAATATATGTTTAAGGCAACTTAAATGGATGTGAAAGTCTTGGCTGCAGACTCAAAATAGTTACAACAAATAAGACAACCATTTAACATTTACAAGTATCACAAATTCATTTACAGGTTAGATGGCCTACGGCGACTGATATTGCAACTGCACCAACTCCATACTTTCCATTCTTCCTCAGATGAACACAGAGAGTAATGTCCTAATCATGTGACCAGTATGCAAAAAACAAAATGAGACTGATGACTTTGGTGGTGGTGGCAGTGATGGTGAGGTTAATGATCAAGATTTAGAACTTAGGCTTCTCTGTTAAAATTTGAAAAACAAAAATATTAGCCACCTTTGGATCCACTGAAGTCCCTAGGCTGTGCTATTCATGCCATGTTTAATTACTTCTGTCATTATTCATCAAGTGAAATTTATATTTCATTTTACAAAAACCTACATTCTCATGTAAATTTAGGCCTTTATATAAAATGAAACAACTTAATTTTCCCATGGACCCTTATGCCACTTACTACTATGATGAATATAACATTCACAGTGGACTCGTCAAGGCCTTGCTTTCACTAGTTTCTGATGGTAACAATAACAAATAACGACGATAAAAGAGCTGGCCTTACGTTAATGTGTTCTAAAGAAGAGTGGTGATTTTATTATGGAGGGCAAGAAAAATAAGCTCTTCATGAATTTCCAAGAAGACGTCTTAAATCATAATTGTAGGTATTTAGTTTCACTTCAGTCACCATCAAGACAAGAGGTTGGTAAGTGAGAGAAAGTGCCATTTTAAAAGTGCTAAAATTTTAAAGTAACAGCAAAAGGAAACAGAACAAAAACCAGAGATATCAAATTGATAAGAGAAAATTATTGATGTTATTCTGAGTAACGGATTATTGAACTATTTCTGCTGAGGTTTTAAACTTATTAAAGTAGCAAGATCTGTTGGTAATACTTTATTTAAATCTATTTTTTTGCCTCCAAAAATCCAATGTACACTAATAAATTTCCTAAAAGGTAAAAATTTTTACTATGAATCTAAAAAGTTAACATTTTGAATTTAAAAATTTGAAAGATATGTTTATCTTAGAGAAATAAAACTAAAGGACAGTTCATTTTTTCCCCCTAACATAGGACTACGATGATATTTTTCAGCCTTCTATATAAAATAGTGTAGAAAACTTTAAGGATTTGCATCAGGTGACCAAAGGTTAGTCACTAAACTTTTATTAAAAGTGATTTTTTTTATCAGCCTTAATGTGTACAGGCCTTTAAGCATAATGCATGAAATTATAATTCCACAATTCTTCAATACTCAAAATATTCATGATAGATCTGAAATTCTGACGCCTGAGATTCAAATGACAAAGTCAGGCCAGGTAGCACTCTCGATTACACAGCATGGTTTTACAGGTACGTAACTTCCTTTTATCAGTACCTCTTTGGCATTTGTGAGGTAAAGAAATAAATTAATTAATAAATAAGTAATTTCTATAGACTTTCCTGGTCAGACTGCAAACAATTATCAAAAAGCCGTGGCTCTCAGATGCTTCCATCATGTTGACTCAACTTATATGGATAGTTATGTAATTGAAAACAGGGAGGTGAGGTAAATAGAAATTCACAGAGGTGCTGTTTTCCTGTTTTCTTGGTTACTCAAATAGGTGTTCATATCATTTATACTCATTAAATATAAATACAATTCCCTCTGCAACTCCAGCTGTCTTTTTAAATATTGCTGAAGAGAGAGAGACAATCTCAGGTCCCCAGAGGACCTGCCCTGTAACTGAAACATGGCTTTGCTTTGTCTGTTATTTTTCTAGAAATTTTATCTTAAAATTTTTATATATGTGTGTTAGTGTTAGCATGCATGTGTGTATGTTTGTGCATATGTATATGTATGTATAAATACACATATGCACTATGTGAATATATTGCTGTCAACCAGGGCTAAGAAAGAGTCCTCACAAAATTATGATCTCTTTTCATTGTGGACATTTAGGGGACTTTAAAACCAATAGATGTCCTCCTAGTCACACTCGATTGAACTGAAAGATACATATATGTGTCTTATATACATGCTTGATATATATGTGATATATGTACACACACACACATATATATATCTTTGAATTAAAGGCCATGTTAACCTGTACACCAATTCTTAGCTCCATTATCCTGGAGGTTATGTTAGTTCCCTCCCTTTGATTAGCCCGGAAAGGGTGTTAGGAAACCATCAGCTTGCTGCCTAACACACATTAGCAATAAAAAGGCCAATCAGCAACCCTACAATTAGATCTAGCACACAGACCTCATGGAATCCAGCCTCTGCTTGAGATTATATTTTGTCCTTTTCGCTTTGTGCCAGTTCATACAGATTTGCTCCCTGAAGGGTCCACAACATTTTAAAAATTCAGCAAGAGTGGTCAAATAAATGTAATGCCATTGTTACAGCAAAACCCTGTAGTTATGAATTATAATACATAAAAATGTATATTTTATATCTATGGGGAAATTTTGTCAACATACCAAGAAAAAATCCTTTCAATATAAAATATTAACTATGGCTCCATGTATTTTTGTGGGGATGGTCAAATATTTATTGGTATTATGATTTTCTATTTTAAATCAACTTCCTACAAATTTTAAGAGTTTAGGCAATTGAGGTTACAAATACAGTCCTTTCATAATAGAAATGTACATGCTATTTGCCCTTGGTTCATTGCCATACTTCCAACTCTCAGAAGTCTTAATTATGAGGTTGACTTTATAGCATTTTAAAATAACACAGATTTGGGAGTATAAATAGCAGTAAAGTAAGGATTTTTAAAAAAATTTTGTATTTCCTTCAAAACCATGTAAGCATCTCAGTTTTTCAAAGATATATATATAATAATTTGAAATGAGATGCCAAAGAGAAGTCGTTTTGGTCACTCACAGTTGAGAGGGTCAATGACTAAGAAACTTTTCATTTTCTGCAGTTTTAAAAATATCACCTATTTATTATCAGGAAAAGAAGTCTTTGCAGAAAGGATCTGATAATTGTTAAATAATGACTTTTTTTTTCTATGTCTGACTGACTGTGTAAGATACTTAAAAATGTATTAAATTGTTTCTCTACCATTTCTTAAATTAAAGCACTTAGAGGTTTTCATTGACGCATTTTTAATATGTCATCCAAGGTGTCAAGTTTAACTATGCCCTTCAGACTAAGAGCTGAAAATGCTCTCTAGTTTAAACTAACAATATCCTTGCCAAAAAAGTCTTGTTAAAAATTGCTTCATTCAACCAGTGAGTAAAGTGTTTTATAGTTCATTTAAATTATTCTAAGTGATTAAAATAAAATCTTTATAAAAAAAGATGTTACTAAAAAACAATAAGGCATCAAGTAACAGAAGATATGCTAATGAGACATCATCACATACTCTATATTATATTATTCAAAGGATGAACTCTTCTTAAAACAATTCTAAACTGTTATTGTTTAGAATATAAATTGCAACTTGTATATCTTTATATTATCACAATGGTTATTTCTCATAAAATTAAAGTGATTTATTGAAAGCATATAAGTTTATTAGTATCACATTCATTGATACTCATTTTTCTACATTAAAATACACATACACAACACACACAACGTAGTGTAAAATAATTTCTGTTCATCATCGGATAGAGATAATTATTTCATTATTTTTTCCATTTTTTGTTTGACCCCAAAATACAAAATTCACGAAATACATATACATCTTCTCTTCTGAGCTCATAAAATTTTCTCATTGAATAATTTAATATCAGAATAAATTATCAATGATAAGCTTCTTCTAAAGAGTAAAATATTGATATAACTCAAAGTATTACCATTTCTCTGTCAAAATGCATTTTGTCACATAAGTAAAACTCTTTGACCAGGATAATTATCCAGTTGCACAAGTTTAGGGAGACACTGATCTTTCTCTTCTTAAAATAACATTTTTCTATAACAGCTGAATGTGGGGCAGAATTAAAAATATGCATGATGAAAACTGTGCTGATAGAAAAACCAGAATTAGTGTTTTAAATGTTATCAATCCCAGAAGAGCAGATATTATAGAATCATAGCTATCTACTGGTTAACGTATCATTAAACATAGCACATATTTTATACATTCTTGTTTTTCAGAGGTAAACTTGGTGTATTTTTTTCTTGCTTGTTATTTGATGATAACACACTTCCTCCTAATAATATGTAAGTCGGTCCTGAACAATTACAATTTCCCTGTCAAGTTGGCTATTTATCCCTTAAATCTCTTATTTTCAATAGTAAATACAACCCCATGTTACGTGAGTGCCACGAATAATATTTTCATTGAAAAAATGACAAGCAGATATTTAAGTAATGAGAACTTCTATGAGCTGATTCACTTGTTTGCAGGGGAAATGTGCATATTAAAAACATAACAATGCCAATTTAGCTTTCCCCGCCTCCGTGGTTATACCACTTCTGAAAAAAATACAAGGAAAGTTAGAAAAACTCCATACTGGAGAAAATATCTAACAACATTATCTGACTATATATAAGTCTTTGTCACAAAGTTTATCATTCTCAGATTTAACAACTACCATTGTTGCTCAAAGACAAGCTGCATATCAAAGCCCTGATATAAAAAAGCAAAGGACCTCATTCTCATAAATCAAGAACCCAAAGAAAAAAATGACCTATTTATTAGAAAAGTTCACCTTTGACTTTGAGCATAGTTATAGCAAATTTAAAATACCTGTAATTAAATGTAATGCAAATTAATTATATCCTCTTTCCAAAAATAAAAGAGGAAAAATCCTTACACACGAATCTTTAAGGGGAAGAGTGAAATAATTAGAAAAGGGATGCATTTCCGCAAAACAGTAACATAGTAAATAATAACAAAACTATACAGTATAGTCACTTCTCTCTTAGTTTTTCAGAAAGCACAATTTACAGTAGTCCCCCCCTTATCTTTGGGGGAGATTAGTTCTAAGCCCCCAGAGGATCCTGGAAATCATGAACAGTACCAAACTCTATCTATGTTTTTCCTCATACATACATACCTATGATAAAGCTTAATTTATAAATTAGGTACAGTAAGAGATTAATAATAATGATAAAATAGAACAATTATAAAATATTATAATAAAAGTTATATGAATGTGGCCTCTCTCTCTCTCCTGTCTCCTTCCTTCCTCCCCTTCCCCACTCCCCTTTCCTGTCCACTCCCCATCTCCCATCCCTTCCCTCTCCCCCTCTGTCTCTCTGTCTCTGTCTCTGTCACTGTCTCACTGTCTCTCTGTCTCTCTGTCTGTCTCTCTCCTGACCTCTCTCTCCCTCTGTGATATCTGATCTGATAACCTGATAACCAACATGGCTACTAAGTGAATAACAGGCTGGGAGCCTATATATGGCATGGAGGCGTTGGACAAAGGGGTGATTCAAATCCCAGGCAGGATGGAATGAGATGGTTCAAGAAGTCATCAGGCTACTCAGAATGGTACACAATTTAAAATTTATAAATTGTTTACTTATGGAATTTTCTATTTAATATTTTCCAACTGTGATTAAACACAGGTAACTGAAACTGTGGAAAGCGAAACCACAGATAAGGGGAGACTATTGTACTTGAACATCATCCTTTCTCCTTTCATCTCTGGAGAAAAAAATTGTGGGAGCTGTTTCAGTGTGTGAAGGATGGCAGACTAGATGGTAACTGAAATTTCAAACTTTCCTTAGATTTTGAATTTAATATTCTGCTCTTATAACATGAATATGAACAAATATAGCAGATGTTTTAGGGGACAGTGAAAATTTTAATCAATTATCAACTGTTTAATATGTTCTCATAGAAGAAAACAAATGAGTGAACTAATTTTCCTTTACTCAGCATTCACTATCCCACTAAATGTTATAAAATTCAAAATCTCTTAGGCTAAAACCCCACAAGCCATAATCCCATACACACTAAAAATAATCTGCCAAGTAACCCAATGAATGCAAAGTTAGATACAGAAAATTTTGTATCTTTAATGGCAAGCTAGAAAAATGTACCAGTCTGAATGTACTAATGGATTATTAATAATAAATGAAAACTCAAAGAATTTTAGATATAAAAGTAGTAGAGAATAGATGTTTCTTACTAATTATTTTTGTAGACCAAAGGAAAAAGAAGTGAATTTATGTTTACTTAATTTATCATCAGAATTTAAATATAAATTAAATAAATTATTTATAGCATCTTTATATTTATTGTCTTTTATACTACAATAAAATGGATCATTTGCACTAATTAATACTAAATAGTATATAATATTCTGCTCTAGCATTATGTCTTAACTACATTCAGAAGAGAGAATATTGTTACATTTTAATGAATTATAATGTTTTTGTTCAGATATATCATAATATAGAAAGAATGAAGAAAGCCAAATAACATAAATTTTTTAAAATATATACTTTTAATATAACACTAATTTTGAAGTACAATTACAAAGAAAAAGTGTAATACAAATATGAACAGTGCAAACATTTAAGACTTCTTGAAACTTTGGTCAGTAAAAAAAACACAGTGAACACTAATTCAGGAGGATTCGGCAACTTTCTTTAAATGTTTTAGATTTTATTAAAATGAAAAAGTGATTTTTAATATGGCCCTGACCTTTTTGTAAACCAAATTATTTTTTGTTCATTAATTCTACAAGAATTAGGAAGAAAATGTGCAGTTATAAAAACTTGTTAAAGCAAATTAAGACATTATCATAAATACAAAACATCTTGATATAAATATTTTTTTAAGTCACAATAAAAATGACAAAATTAAAGAAAAATTTAATAGCATGAGATTCAATCAGAATGGAAGAAAAAAGATTGTCATGTTCCAGGGTCTAAAAAAATTAGTCACTATTAAAAAGGAATACTGACTTTTAAAATAGAAATTTGAGCAAACAAGATTTTTACAAATAAACTCCTTTTGACTTATTTCAAGAAGTATTCATGTAAAAATCAATTTCATCCTGATATTTATTTGTGTCCAAGAGTGGTTCCACCACTGAACAAATTAGAAGCTTAGTTTATATCTTATATATTTTACAAATTTTAAGAGCCAGGGCTTAATAAGTCACAGGAACTATAAACTCCTCTCATTTCCAGAAGCTGTTTATTTCTTGAAGTGAGAAGAGGCAATGATGGAAAACTGTTCTCATTATACACTCCAAAGATGTAGCAATACAGAGATTTTTGAGTTTAGGAAACCTTAGACTCAATTTTCAGTGAACAGAAACAGTAAATTACATGGATCTTCTGTCTCTCTGGAGTTGTCCCTATCCTTGTCTCATCATTTTATTCCTGATTCAGAGCAAAGACATTTTCTAGACCCTGTGGTAGAGATAACAGAAATCAGATGCTGAGAATGATGCTGAGAAGTGACCAGAGATTAGCAAGAGGATGATTTGGGTGCAACTGATTGGTGTGATTTCTACTTACTAAAAAAGCATCACATGGTTTGCTTAAAGTGTATGGGAAAAAATAAATAACAATTGAAGAGTGATGAAATCCTGTGGTATAGTTTGAAGAGGTATGAGAGAAATTTGGGAAAGCAGCCGATTGATAGTTCTCAACAAGAAAAGCTGAAAGATCACATGCTAAGAATTACCTTACTTGATCTTTTCCAACTCTTCCTCATTAGCATTGTCTGTAAATGAAATAAAGCATTTTCATTATCTTATCACTCAAGTACAGAGCAGGGCAGCCAATTGGTTTCTAGAGGAAGCTTAACATTTAAACAGCAAACATTTCTAGCAACAACTATACAAGACAAAAATTGTTTTTCACAGATGCACAGCTAGAAGAAGCACCTTTAACATTCAAGCAGTCTTTCTGGTGAGAGTTCATTTGTTTTATTCTTTTGTACAAAGAAATGGAATGGTATATTTTAAACAGAATGGACAATATAAAATATCTTAATTATTAACTGGAAAAAAACACATTGAATCTCATGACTGGTGACTGTTCCTTTTTGGTGGAGGTTGAGGATGAACCATGATTTTACCAGGTATATAATAATTTTTCTCTTCAAACACATTCTAAGTGTGTTGCTTTAATGGGATCTTAGAATTGTCTCTGCTTACAGTTAATCATTAATTACATCAGAATCTGCAAATGCTTTAAATGGAGAAAAAATGCTGTATATTGTGATGGCTATTAGTAGATCTTCTTGCTAAATGTTTAGCCATAACATGGCCGTTAAACTAGTTTTTTTCTTTTTTTATGTCATAGTAAGGGGTATTATGGCTGCAAGTTTTAATTAAGGTTATAGAGACTTGTGATGAGTGCCCAAGACCATTGGTCTTTTGCAAAAAGTTAATGATAAAAATCCAAAGATTTATTTCCTCTCCAGTTTTAAAAACTACTTAATGAAAACTGAGATATTAACTTTCTGATTAACCGCTTTACCCTCTCTTAGCTTTATAATTATCTTTAAGACGAATGAAGTGAACAATAGGGAATATTTGGAACTAAGAATATAGCTTGTAGACATGCTTGGCATACTTGTATACAAAAGAAGTGCACTGGTGCCTTGAAGAACTATATCACCTTCAGCAGAATTCACTATAAAGTAGGACCATTTCGGAAACCACTCATAAATTACAAAAAATGCAAAAAAGATTTTAATATAAGATTAAGTCACATAGAAGACAACCTTTGGCCTACACCAAGACAAGGAAATTATGCAGAGGTTCTAGAGTAGAAAATGAGAAAATCATAAAATTGTCAAAAATAAGGATACATTCCTCTTTTCTGTACTCATTTTACAGTTTATATTTTCCCTAAATACACTCTGTGTTAAATGTTGACCAAAATATTGAACAGTAATAGATTTCCTAAGTTAGAATAATTCTTTCTTTCTTTATTTTTTTTCCCCAGATGAAGCCAGGAAACTGCAAAGCAGTGTTATGGAATACTATTATAGAAACATTTTATATGTTTTCTAAGTACTAACATCCAGTTCATTTTAAAGCAACAAAACCCACCATTGGGTTGTGGAGATGGACATGTAGTGAATATGTAATAAATGTTTGTTGTTTAAGTTAAATGAGTTATTGTCATCAGCATCATCATCATCATCACCACCACCATTTTCTCCATCATCACTAAAAGGCAAGTGAAAACCAAATACTTCTGTGGTATGCCATATACACAAATGCTCCATAAAATAGTCAGAAAATAAATGTTCAACTCTCAGAAAGAGAGTTTTAATAGACTAAGAATGATAATTCCCAGAGAAAATGTTTTGAGTCAAATCAACTAAATAAATCAAAAAGTAAAATCTCTTAAGTCATGGTCATTTACCATCATCATCTAGGATCTAAGAACCTTAGAAAATTCTATATCTGTGAGATATGTAATAGCATAGAAAAGAGGCTAAGAACATGAGGAAGAGTTGAATCTAGGGCAATATCACTCAATATTATGCAGATTCACTACTGCCAAACTATATCTCCTGTCTCAGAACCACTGCATACAATTAGCCTTTTATATGTAAAGCAAACTATAGAGTTGGCATTTTTCCTGGCTCTCAAAATTGGCTTTACAAACTGGCTGTCTGGTATTATTTTTCAGATCGGGACACTGATACAAACAAGTCAGTATTTTCCTTTAGTCTAAATATGAAAGATTTGGCCATTTGGGAAACCAATTCATTATTTTCCGGATTCAGTGTCTTCAGTTCTATTATTAGATCCAGTAACTCTCAAAGTGACCCTAGATTTTATAACAAAATTTGGGCTTCTTGAGTCAAGACAAGTAGCTAAACTATGGCTTTAAGTATCCCACTCCCTACTCTTGTTTTCTTTTCAGATGGTTAGGTTAAGGTATATATTCAATAACACTGAAAAGAGTAGAAAAGAATTTAACAGACATACTATTAATACTGTTACTTTTGTCGTGAGACATGTTAGAGAAGAAAGATTGTTTGGGGAATGTTAAAGATAGGAGGTGAAGCAAATTATAGAAAAATAAGATTTATGTTTTGCACTATAATTTAACTTCAGCTGAGAAACATATGAATTTGTTTTTGAAAGTGTCATTATCTAATATTATTATAGTAAAATTCAAATCCTTCATTAGCAGCTCAACTTTCTTTGAAGGCAATAAAAAGTAAGTAAAATAAAAT
This sequence comes from Pteropus medius, assembly GCF_902729225.1. NCBI lineage: Eukaryota > Metazoa > Chordata > Mammalia > Chiroptera > Pteropodidae > Pteropus > Pteropus medius. The sequence continues at coordinate 13,147,389 of NW_024346062.1, forward strand.
ATGGCCTTGATAGAGCTGCAAAACTGATCATATTTTTAAAAGATTCTATAACTTGATCCATTTTTTGCTTTTATCTTTCATTGTAGTGATTTTTAAGGCAATCATATGGCTACTGTAAATATAAAAAATCACAGAATGGATAGACATTATAGTACATACAATAAAGCATATATATATTTTTTACAGGTGAATTTTTTCCCAAATGTTATTTACAGAATAATTCAGAAAAATTTCAAAAATAAACCAACATGGAAAAATATTTTTTTAATTCACTAAAGACCAACTAGGGTTAACTCATATGTTTCTTAGAGTTTTCTATTTTTCAGCTTTAGCCAAGCAATCTGTAGTTCTAGGTAATCTAAGAGAGTGAGTAACACAAATTAACTCACTTTTATTTCACAAATTCTCCAATGAAGAAAGTTGTGGATTGAACTCTGCTAGAAAAAGAGCCAGAAAGAACTCAAACACACTATCAGACTAAAATACCACATACAGGACACACATATATGCACCACACACTTTTGCAGTTTCAGAAACAGAACATGCATTCAAAACAGAAGTGACAGTTATGTCATGCAATTCATCAGCATGCCCCTCATGAAGATTTTGGCTTCTTGTACACACAATGCTGAAACTTAAAAAATAAAGAAATATAATCTGTTCACATCTAGAATTTTTTTAAAAGACTCATTCATGAACTAAGTGGAGATTTTAATACAAGCAACTATGAAATACTTTGGCTTATTACTCATACAATACTCTTAAATTGCTGTAATTAGACATGGCATGTTTTAGAGGCTTAAGGAGATTCAGTAGGCTGATAGGTTTTTCAACTCATTTTTCAGTTTTACTAATTTCCAGAACTGGCAATCCACACAAGTAGAAATTACCCCAACTGCATTATTCATGGAATATGTTGTCAGTATTAACAGTGTATAAAAATCTACAAGATAACTGATTTGGAAATCCCAGCACTTTGTGATGCTAAGTCCTCTGTATTTCCCCTTATTCATTTCTTCCTACCTCTGATAGCATTTTCTTAATATTAATGCTTTATTTCCTATTTGATTATTAGGATTTATTTGTTAATGGCTCTTGAAACTCATATTGCATTCTCCATTTTGATATACAGAAAATATTTAGCAAAGTTTTATAAACACAGATAAGAATAAACGTGATTTTCAAACTAAAGTTTTGTCTCAAAAGCTTAAATAGATTATTTCTGAGCTAATAATCAAAGAGAACAGAATTATAATTTTACTGTGTGAAAGTCAATGCAAAATCATCCTCTATTTCTTCCCTATACACTATTCAGGATATTAAAAGGAATTGTGAAGTATTTAGTAACCGATTTCCTGGTTTGCTGCATTTTGAGCTGGAATTTCTCTAAGATTTGTTTGTGGATAATTTGTAAAAATTCAGCTTGTCATTTTTACTGCAGCAATATATTATGTATTTCAGGCATAGAAAAAATTAATTTGAAGATACACTAATATCTCATTGTTTTTAACCAAGAAACTTCAAATGTATTCCAGAGAAATATACTTAGCTAACACTAGACATGTTACAAAATGAAGAAAATACAGTGACCCGCTTCTACTTCATTGTTGTCATTAGAAATCTTGAGATGAGCAATAGACTAATTTCATTAAGATACTAATTTTAAGAACTTAAAAGGAAAATAATTAAATTATTATTTAATTTTTTTGTGACAATCTCAGGGATTTAAATATTGAAGAAAAAAAAAAACTTAAAATACCTTTCCCTGCACCTTTGAAGCATCCCATCAAATCCTCATAGATATCTGTCTGCAACCCACCGAATAACCACTAGGTACAGAAAGCTGGACTAGGTTTTGAGAGGTCATCATAAGAAAAGTAATCAGAAGCAATAACGTATACATGCAGTATTTTTAACCAGGAGCGATAAGATATATGGTGGAGGTGAAGGAAAGTATAGTACAGGCATATTTGGGGTAGGACATGTGACACTGAAGAAGCTTAGACTTGAGAGAAGTGAACTTAGCAGGAGTTTGTATGGTTGGGACAGAGGTTACAAGTAAGGGAACACATGTTGCTCACTGGAGAGCCTTAAAGTCCCTCATCAGGACGTTTCCATTTAACCAGAGGTTGCCGAACACTTAGAAAAAAATAAAGAGGAAGTTATAGGATCTAGTACAATGCTTAGTAGATGATCAATAAGTGTTTTTTTAAACAGATGCCTACAGTTTTAGAGATTTTAATAAAATAGCTATAGAACTGTTACATAGACCAAAACAAACGAAGAGGGGAAACAAGTTTATACGATTCGTTAAAAATTTTCATAATGTAAAGCATATGCTTAGAATACCGTCTCCAAATCTAGGAAACCAGACTAGGATACTAGCTAGGATACTTGGGAACTTCCTACCAGGGATATTTTATCCTTCCTCCCCACCCCTTGACCAAGCTCCCTTCTCTATAACCGACCCCATGTTCCTGGTTATTGGTTATTGACCGCATCCACAAGGAGGAACCAGTATAGACACACTAGTCATCCTCCTCTCTGTTCCTCAGGTGTGGCTGAGGTCAGGCGAGTTCATCAGCCAGAGGCTGACTGGTACAGGCTGAAAGTGTTGTGTCTTTTCTGAGGCACTGAGCCCTGGCTAAGCCAAGTGCTTCTCCTATGCAGAGAAAAGACAAGTGAGAGTCTGCATTAGTATGAGAGGGAAAAAGACATCGTTTTTCAGTTGCCACAGAATAAATCCAGGGCTATTTGGGACTCTGAAGGAGAAGGGCATGAAATAAGGCAGTAAATGAATAATACTTGTTAGTAAATGATTTCTTCCAAAAACCAAAGGGTTTCAAGTCAAGAAAACGGCATAAGAATTTCAGGAAGAACTCTGTGTTAAGGGTGAACGTAGCTGGAGAAATAGGATGAGGAGAAAGGAAAAAGAAGAAAAGAAGATGAACGATACCAGATTTTTAATGTATAACCGTTTCATGTAATCCGTGCATTTTCTTCCCTATTCATATTTGATAAATCACTGATGATCAACAACCAGGCATTATTTTTAAATGATTTTTTTTTAAATTAGAAAGATATTGTGCCTAAATAATAAGTTTGAGCAGCTATGGAGATTGAAGGATGTTTTACAAAAATCGTTGAAGAAAAAACTGTGTGGAGAACTTCTTTGCCTGTGCTGACATATACCTCTGTGAAATTTAGAACAACTTAGTAGCTCCATCATAAGACCACTTGATACTAATTTGATCCCTGAAAACCTCAGCTTGATTTTAGAGTACTTAATAAATATCCCTTTAATGTAAAAATTCAGTACACCCTCCATCATCAAATCACCCAAATAACTACAGCTGCCATATCATTCCAATCTCTAGCAATATTGCCAGTATACATGGTTTGGGGATATACAAGACCTCAAACACTTAGGTATTTTTTGTTTATGAAGTGCTACCCTTCATTAAAATAATAAAGACTCCCAAAGCAAAAATATTCCACCACCAAGTTTTGTAGATTTTTCTTCCTATAGGTAAACCTGCTGATTTCTCTCCATTTCTATCTCTGACAGTTCTAATCTAAATTTCTACCATATTCCACTTGGATTTTTGTAATAGCCTCCTAATTGGTTTCCAAGCATTCATTCTAACTCTTCCATCTATTTTCTACAATGGAGCTACAGAGCTATTTTTGAAAAACAATTGTGATTATGCCACTTCCTATTTATAGACTTCCACTAGCTCGCCACTGCTCTTTGGGGGAAGACCACAAACCTTAACGTGGCCAATGATCCCTACTCAGTGTGGTCATCTCCTTTCTGCTCTGTCATCATGCACCATGATCTCCCACACTCACTTGCTTTCACCTTCTCTAGTTTTAACACTTTTCAAATTCCTGAAATGCAGCTTGGTTCCTCTAGCTACAGGGTCTTTGAATGTGTTGTTTACTCTGCTTGAAATACTTCCTCTCTTCCTGGTTTTTTTTTTGCCGTATTAAGTCCTATTCACACTTCAGACCCCAGCTCTCATTTGACTTCCTTAGATAATCCCTGTCCCCTTGACTAGGACAAATCCTCTTATATTTGCTCTTACAGCAATATTTATCCCTCTCTCACGGCGCTTAAAACAGTTGTCATTATACATTTCCTTCAGTAATTACTTGATTCTCGAGTTCTCCACTGGATATAAGTTCTATTATATCCTAAGGGTCTAGCACAGGATCTGGCATACAGTAGGTTCTTGTTGAATACCAGGATTATTTAAATAAAGCAACAAACAAACATTTATAATTAATTCCTATGTATGTATTAGGCAGCTAGGATATACTTCTTGGCTTTTGCTTCATGAAATCATGTATTCTGAACTGGTGACTTTTGAAATGATGGGCTTTCATTATTAAATATTCTCTGTAAAAAATATGTCCTCACCCACCCTTCTGTCTGAACACATGGGCCTGTGCATATATGCGTATATATATGTTCTTCCATCGTGCTAAGTTCTCACAGTAGGTATTACTTGGTAATACTTGTTGGAAAAGAGAAATTTCTTCCTCACTGAAGTTAAGGATACTTAAGTCATACTTAAATATTATATATGGATATATGTGCTCATTGTTTCATTTTTTAAAAGATTGAAAAGGGTGAAATTTTCAATGAGTTTAAAACTCAACTTTGAAAATGAAATTCATTATTTTACTACAGTCTAGAGAAAAATGTCAATAATACTTTTTCAGCACCAACTTTAATCATGCATTATTTTAAGACACATTGCTGAAATAAAGTATCTGAACTTGCCTAAAAAATTAAGTCTAGTCCTAAAATGTGTTACAATCAGAACTAGTGAGAGTAGCTCCCAGTACAAGAAAGCACATTGAGTCTAACAAATAATCTCTGGTAAATTGTAGCAGAAAGTGCACTGGCTAGCATACCGATGTTGGTCAAACCTGATATTTTTTAATATCCCTTCAACAGTGTTGTAGTAATCGGCTCCTCTGTATCCTTGTCAGTTTCTCATAGCAGCATGGTGTGCAAGGAAGTATAGACAGCCAGTGCTGGAAAATGGGTAACATCGATATGGCAGCCCATCAAAAAGATGAAAAGTACTCACTCATTCAGCAAACAAATACCAGAAAGCAGAAACTCTGTTATAATTTCACATCATTTTCTTTGTTATGGTATACCTGACAATATAGTCAAAATAGTAAGATCTGGATCCCTTAGTGTAGAATTCCAGATACTCAATTCACTAATAAATGTATTCCCTGAATGAATACCACTATTTGTCCTCAATATAACATGTGAAATCGGGAAATAAAATTATAATAAAATGCAAATGTATCTCTTATTTACAACAAGAGGTTCTGATCTGGAGCATAGACAGGAACTTTGAGTTCAAAAGATACAATACAGAGGAACTAGTGATACCCAGGATACTCACAGAAACAAAGAGCAGGGAAGATTTTCATCTGCTGTTTCTCTTATTATTATCTCTGGGTTAAGAAAAGGCTCATGACATTCAAACAATGTTTGAATGAACAGCTGAGAGCAAGTTTAAGAGCAAGAAAGCAGTCCTGTGGGAGGGAGGGAGAGACTTACCACATCCTTGTGTTCTCCTTCCTTAGGGGTAAGGACAACTGAGAGCAAAATGACTCCAAGATCATGGTCAGGATAATGGGGATCTTTCAGTGTTAGAGTCACATCCATGGGCCTGTAATATAAAATACTGAGATCTTAAACAGTCATTCAATGAATAAGCCAAAAATATATTTTATATCAACAATTTTGTCTTCCTTTTCCTGCCACATTTTTTTGTTATTAAAGTATCATCTATGCATTAAGTTATCCAATAAGTTGTGGGCCAAGTGGGTATACTTGGATGGATTCACTGGATAGGTTTCAGTCCTTCGTGAGGTTCTAGAAAGGCCATGGGGTTGCTGGAAAGGCCAAGAAACTACAACAGTATTGAGAAACCTATATGTAAGTCCCTTCTAAATACATAGAAAGCAATTCCAACTATTTTCTACAAATTTGAGTCCAATAACAAAACAGGGTCACTTATTGACCACTATCTTCCTTTTACTTCACTAGGATTTTTTAAACTCAGGAGTATGATATAGAATAAACAAATGAGTGAGAGAAGAGGATATAAAATACAATTTGCCTGATATACATTATAGACATACTTTAAAAACAATGTATAATTATTTAATTACAAGAAATTTCAATTTTTAAAACAATGCTTCTACTTTTGGGTTGTTAAACCTATGCCTGAACAATTTTTAGATTCAGAAACACAAGGAAATCAATCTTTAGAAGAGTTGATCAACACTTAGAAGACATCAGAATTAGCTAAGTATCTCTAAGACATTATGAATTAGTCAATATTACCCATTAGAAAATAAGCAAAATACGCTTTCAACTGACAATGCATAGGTGCTATCTTATTTCCATATTTTAATTAATATTGAACAAATAGGAGTTCATGCCTATAACAAACCTAAGGGACTATGAAAACTTCGGCACCAAACTTGAATCTTGAAATTTTGGCAAATTAGGTATGTTCCCTTGGCTTGTTCATTCACTTGCTCATTCATTTCATTCACACAACATGTATTAAGGATATATTAAATGCCACACTGTGCTAGGTTCTGGGCAAAAACCAGAGGTCAAGACAAAAGATAAGATCCTGGTCTTCACTGAGCTAAACTTTTAGTAAATGATACAGTTGGAGTCTAGTACTAGGAAGAGGCTTTTGTGGAGGAAAACTGGTCCAAGTAAGAATTTTTTATTCTGGCTACACATCAGAATCAACTGGGAAGCTTTAAAAAAGTGCGTATTCCTGAATTCCAGCCATCATGCCTCTGGTTCTGTAGATCAATCAGGGTGGGGCCTGGAAATGCACATATTTATAAAGTTTCTCAAATGATTTTCTCATATAACCTTAGGTACTTTTGAGAACCTTAGGTACTTTTTTAAACTAGGATATTATAATACTAGGAAACTTTCATATGATGCTTAATTCGCCAAGTCAGGGAATGATGTTATGAAGAATATGAAGTTTTCTTATGTCAGGGACTTTAATGAAACATAAGTAATCTGTTAGATGATTTATGTGTTATAATAATTATGATACAAATTGTTCCAATGTTATTTTAGTTATAATGAATCATTATGGTTGGATACTAAAAACTAGTTCCTTTTATTTTAACAAATACATGTTAAGCATTATAATGTGTGTTTGTGTGTGATTTTTCTTGTAATGATTAATAGGAAAAGTAATAGAAAAAACTTCATTACATTTTTATAATGATTACCTGATAAAGATTTAAGAATATTTGCAATTGCTTTATGCCTACTTATTTTCTTTCAAAGAGATACTTTATTGGGTTACACAGTAGCATAAATATTTACATTGCTACTATTATTATAATGTAATAAGTTAATTCTATATTAAATGTTATATTAAAATGTAATATAATATAATATTGTGTTATAATATTACATTAATATATGATATAATATAATATTATTGTATTTTTACATCCAGAGACTACTGATTTATACATGGAATGTAATGGCATACACAGATATGTGATTTTAAAAACTGGCACGTGATTTTAAAAAGTGGTTTTGAGGGAAGGGAATGATTAGCTATAAATATCTAAAATAAGTATTGTGACAAAATCAACATCAAATGATTTTTGTTATCTTTTTATTTTCTTAATCATCATATATATTTTTAATTTAAAATTATTTTTCACAATGATTTATCTTTAATAGAAAAGAGAAATTTATACTTTGTAATTAAGTCCGATAATTTGCATATCATTATACAGAAGTCTGCAGAGAAAATAATGTGGGCTTTATAGAAAAACAGCACAATCCATTCTAGTTGAAGCTCAGTTTTTATGATAATGGACTACATATAATCCCATATAGGACACTTCTTTCAACTGTAGTGAGATGGGGAGCCAGCTATCACCTGTATTCTACCTTCAGGTCAACCCTGTGCTACACTTTAGGTTGCAATGAAGAACTCGTAGGAAATACAGACAAGGCCCCTCTTTTGGCCAGTTTGAAGCAAAAATGACCATTGGAAGACCAATAAGCTGCCACTGTGCTCACACTTAGCTGACTATAAGACATAAGGGGGTTCTGCTATTTATATTTCTCTACTCATCTACATTTACAGAAATATAGAGTAGTGATCTGGCCCATTACTCTGCTTTCTTGCTTTCCGTTATTCCTGTCACATGATATAGCATGGTCACCTAATGCAGACAGGAATTCCTTCTCCTTAACTCATCAGAGACTTCACAGCTACCTTTGTGATCCATTCCAGCACTGCTTGATCCCTTTTGAATCAATTTTTTTCTTCTGTAGTATTGATCTCCTGTCGTGTTAGCTCCCATATAGTAATGCATTTTTAAAAATGTAAGCCCCTAACTAGGTCCAAGGAATGATTAATATTAGTAAAATAATATAACTTTACAGCTAGTCAAGCAATGGTAAACTAAAGTAACTGAGCAAGCACAGCCAATCTGCCTCCACTTTAGGGGTGCTCCTTGGTAACCTGGGATTACTGGTGATGGCAAAATTAGACTTTCCTTGGCTTAAGTGATAAGAGAGTTGCTGTTTTAGAAGCAAAGTACACATGTTTTATTCTCCATATGGTGGTCTGATTCTTAAATTAATAATTATGATCAACAGGCATAATTTTTCTTTATGCCCCACTATAACTGTATAAGCAAGGAACGTGAGAGCAAGGAATGTGTCTTTTAGCTCTAGATTCCTAGTGCTTAGCACTGTGCTGAGGGACAAAGCAGGCACCCAAGAATTTTTCTGTTGAATAGTTGCTGTCAAATGAGATAGTCAGGGAAGATGCTATTATTGCCATTGGGCAGATGAGAAAGATGTACTTGAGAAAGCCTGGCTAGCATGAGAGCTCATGACCACACATCGAAGAACAGTGATTGGAACTCAGATCTGCTGACACTTTCTATTACACTGGCCCAGCTTTATAACAAGGTGTAGTGATATTATAACAGTTCAAAAGTTACCTGTTTAGCTCCAATTGTGTGAGATCCAGAAAGGCCGAACCCATAAAGTCATCCTGTAGTCCAAAATCATAGTCAAATACCTAAGAAGTCCAAAAGGTGACATTATTATAAATAATTCCAAAATTAATTTTATATGAAAATGTTGATTATAAAATATAATCATTCCAAAACAATGAAATTTCCTAACATAGGCTTAGAATAGTTTCCCCATATTATAGAAAGGCTATCAACATTCCTGAAAGGCAAAGTGAGTTGGTAAAAAATTCAACAACTGTGTTCAGTACTGGGCTACAGGTGATGAGAATATGATTCCAATTTCTTCACACTTCTCAGGTCACTGAAGACAAATTCTATGATATAGAACAATGTAATTTAAACACACAAATAAGTGAAAATGGAGATATTGTGATAAAAGCACTTTGTACAGTTACATAAGGTTAAATTTTTATTGTCACAAGCTATGATTTGGAAATAATGTAACAACAGCAAAACAGAAAGAAAAAGAGAAGAAAAGAAAAGAGAGAAGGCATTTCTTCCTTCTGTCAAAACAATTTATCCAGTATCTTCTCTGTGCCCTTCATGGTTCTTATTCATACTACAGTGAATAAGACAGGCAATGTCCCTGACCTTCTGGACCCTACGTTTAGGCTCTGAGACAGTCGATAAATACCCAAATAGATACATACAGTTCGGTGGTGAGAGCAATGGAGACAAGAGTGTAAGAGGGCATTTTGGGAGCTGCTATTTTGGATAGGGAGTCCAGGAAGTCCTCTCAGAGGAAGTGTGTTTGGATAGAGACCCCAAAGATCAGAAGGATTAAGTCATGTTAGTACAGAAAGAGCACTCCACGTGGAGGAAAGGGCAAGTGATTAGCATGTTCAAGGATCACCAAGAAGCCAGTGTGGTTGAAGCAGATTGAAAAAGATGGAGAGTGGAAGGAGGTTGGAGAGATAGCTCAGAACTAGATCAGTTAGGGACATTTCTAAAATACTCTAAGTAAATGGGAGTTGGCTAACTTCTATCCACTTATTAATTTTCTTACTCATTAATTCCCTCAGCCATATTAAGTACTTATCATATGCCGGACAACGTGCTAGGAATTGAGTAAACAGTGGTGAGCAAAACTGACACCGTTGATGTGTATAGTAGAATGAGGAAGTACACAGGTGATTTGTAATTACACATTTTTATAAACGTTGTAAAGAAAAGAACAGTGTCTGAAAAGAATAGCAGTGGAGATCAGGAAAGCTTTTAAGATAGAAAAAACTGCTACTAGATGAATTTTAGAACTGTGTTTTGTGACCTTTTTAAACAGAAAATCTTTGTATTGTAAACTGGAATAAATTAGCATAAACAGAAAAGTGTGCTCTTGGACAACCCAGACTATTAGACTCTCCAGGATGTGAGAATCCACTAGGCTGAAAGAATCCACAGCCCAGTACTCTTGTGCCCAATTCCTGGCAAAACAGTTACAAAACTTGAAGCAGAGAGAACAGTATGTACAGCAGCCCTGAATCAGTAACTGTTTTTTCTCTAGTACAGGTATACTTTAAACAAACTTAATATGTAAAAAATCAATGTTAAAACAAAAGATAAATATTTTGCATTACAAAGGGATTCTTAACTTTGAAGAGACACAAGGGGATTTATTTAAGTAATAAGTTCCCCTAATGCCTTTTAAATTATTCAATTTACAGTCATTTGATTTACATACAACCTTTCAGGAGTACATTTGTTGTAGAAAGTGTAGCACTCCTGCAATAAATATTCTCCTTGATCAACTACACTTCTGAGCTTCAGTCATCCGCTCAGTGGCACATCACATGGATATACTGCATATCTTATGCAACTGACACTTTGGTGTTTGCAAGCGACTATAGTCGTGTATTTTACAACACAAAATTTACACCAAAAATTAGAGAAATTTCTCTTGTGTATTACTTCTAATTGTATCACCCTAACACTTAAAATCTTGGAAGTGACATATAATTAATGAGAACACCTGGGATATATCCATACATGCGAAGTAGAGAGCTGTGAACCCAGTGAAGTGATTAGTGTAGACAACTCAAATGGGTAATTAAACATTCAAACTCTCTTTACTCTCATGGCAAGCGTTTCCTACTGTCCTAAAGCAAGATATTTGCTTTAGTTTCAATTTCTATTAATCAGCAAAGACATAAACATGGGAAAGAATGGAAACATCAGAACCCGTTCATTAATGATATTATTAGCTGTGCTATTTGGTTTAAGCTCTATAAACTATTTGTCAGAGGGAACAGTGCTCTAGGTGGAGCTTCAGAAATACAGAGCATAGAAAAGATAAAAAGGAAAACGTTCCCCCACTGCAACAAGCACAGCTAACGTTGATCGATGTTTATTCAAGCTTACTATGTTATGTTAGGCACGCTGTTAAATACATTACATAGATATTTAAATTTAATTCTTATACAGCTCAGTGAACAAGGTATTGTTGTTTCCATTTTTCAGATAAGGGACCCGAAGCTTGAAAAGTTTATATCCCAGATTGAAAGAGGTCAGATCCAAACCTTGTACTGGATTTCAGAAATTTAACAAATATAACTTGGACACCCACTCTGGGTGAAACCTGGAAATTTAAATGTGACCAATTAAGTGGTATCCTTGCTTTTATGAACATTCCACCCCACTGAGTTGGAAATATGAGGTAATGTTAGGTAGAAGTGGCTTAAGGCTCAGTAACACCTCTTCATTTGCAAATGAGTTTAGAAAAACAAACTTTTTATTCTAATCAATGAATTTATTTAGCATCTTGATTCAATTGTCTACCAAGACAAACTGCCTTAGGGAGTACATCAGTTAAATGCTTTTGGATACAAGTAACAGAAAATTCTGCCCACACTGCCTTCAACACAAATAGGAATTTGTTAGTTCAAATGACTGAAATATCTTTAGGTAATTATGACTTCAGGAGAATTTTTATGTGGCAGTTCAAGTGATTTATATATGCTTATTCATTCATTTCTTTGAAAAATAGTTGGGAACACTTAGAAATGTGTCAAGTGCTATTCCAGGCACTAGAAATACTGCAATTAACAAAACAAAGTCTTTCACTTCTTGGGGCTTACATATGAGGAGGCATGCAGAAAATAAAAAAAATGCAGTGATAAGTAAAGGTTGTGGTAAGTGCCATGAAGAAAAATATCTCAGGATACGGGAATGATGGGAACTACTATTTATGACGGTGGCATTTGAATTAAGCGATGAGGCATAATGGAAATAGGAAGTGGAATGGTATTTGGATCATATAATGTGACTCAAGATACAAGATTCTACTCAGAAAATACACCCATGACTCATTTTCATAGCCAGTCAGCTTCAAAATAACCATTTTACTATAAAAGAATAATTAAACTCTAAATTGCAGAACTGACATTATAAAACAAAGGAATAAAACAAAACAAAACAAAACAAAACAAAATCTAACTGTGGCCATGGCAATTAGTCACCTTTAGTGGAAAATAGAAGCTATGTTGATTAACTGCTGAGTGGACATGACAATCTTAATCTCTTTGAGTCTCATTTACTTATAAAAAGGAGATGAGAATAGTTATTTGTAGGGTTATTGTGCAGATTACATGAGATAAAGTAGCTCTGGCACTTGGCACAGTGCTCAATAAATGGTGGCTGTTATTACGATGAAGATGTAACTGCAGATTCCATTTTCCCAAGACTCATTAATCTCATATATACTTTGCTTATAATCCAAAAGCAAGTACAGTTATACTTTTTTGTTTTCTTATTGATTTGGGGGTGGGGGAGGGAAGTCTAAAATAGTTGAGATTCTCGATTAAAGCATTTCGGAAGTATTTTTGAACCATGCAAGAAAAATATCTGTGATAATGCTAACATCTTTTACCTCTGGAATAATTTTGTTTGAGTGCTCTATGGTTTATGGCTGTACACATATTTCCATTCCAACTATTCAGGTGTTTCCTATGAAATGTCTAGAAAAGCGACTCTCTACCCATGCAGTGCATCAGAAAAAAACTACTATGTTTTGAAAATACAGAATCGTGGGCTCTACCTCAGAGGTCCTGAATTAGAATCTTTAGGGGAGAGACTTGGAAATTTAGATTCTTTAAAACTTTCTGGATAATCCTGATGTACAGCCAGGGTTGAGGATCATTGGTATAGAACATTCTTTTAGGGCCCTTAAATCCTACTGAGGAATAATTTTATGTAGAACAAAACTGTGGTCCTTAACTTGAACTGAGCTTAAAGTACTTTTTAAATTTTAAATCTTAAGTTTGGATAAATGAGTCATTTAAGGAACTATCAATTGTATTAAAATGACAGTCTTAGAGAGCAATATGGCCCCTAACCAAAGTGTTTTCCTAATTATCAAAATTTTTCTATTATTTAGAAGAGCACTTCAATTTAATACCCAGATTGCTAGCTCATGATTAGGCCAAACGAGCAACAATTTACACAAACATTTCCCCTTTATATTATTTCTATATCTTCCACTGTAACTCTGGGTGTTCATATGTACCTTGGATAACAGTGTCAGTGAAATGACAATGGAGTATTTGAATTCGATTCAGTGGAAATGGATGCTGAATTTATCTTATTATTTAAGATGTGTGCCAGAGCATCCCTGAGGATACAGAGCAGGCTCAGTGGCTCATGTCTTAGTTAGAAGTACTGCATTTAAACTCCCCACTTCTACTGATACCTTTTTATAAATATTTTTCAAGCCCATTCTTCCAGACTTGTTTTCATCTCCTGCTCTTACTGTGAAGTCATTCAGAATTGAAAGAATATTCTCTTTTCATTAAAATTATAAGCTATGTGACTTTCAACCTATTTGGAAAGTGTATTCTTACCTATTTTGTATAGACTATTTAAAAATAACAGTTCTGGGATTCTTTGTGGGAAAAAAATGTTTTTATTAGAAATGGTACGAGCACTGCAACTTTAATGTGATTTTATAAACTCAGCTCAGAACTATATTTTGTTTCCCTTGGTAACCTTTACATTGATAGAACTCAGATAACAGGGTACGTTTGGACTTTTTCCTTTGACTAGAAATAGGAAGGTAGACACTTAACATTTCTTAACCATATACTTCATGGATACATTTTCATATTAACTGTTACTACAGAATTGGTTAGGCCCTAAGAAATCTTTTGGGCAAGATTCACCTTCCATCATGGAGGATGTGGGCATCATATTAAATTCAAGTCAGTCAATCACACAGGGTTGTGTAGAAACAATGAAATTAATGCAATTTTCATGAAATTCTAGTAAAAAATATAATTTTCACCAGTGTATTTTAAGTCTTTGTGTATCCAAGTTTAGGCAAAAAGTAGATAACACAAAAAATTAAAAAATTAAGCTAACAGTTAGAGATTTTTTCACAAAAGAAGCTCCACAGAATTAACAGAAATGAAAAACAAATTTTAAAAAATCAAATCATATTAAAAAATATAAAGAAATACATAAAATAAAATATTGTCATTTTGTATTTATACTAATATTTGAAAGGCCAGTGCAATTTATATTTAATTTAGTAATTTTTCTTTTGTAGAAATGTAAAAAAGTGGCAAATCTTTATAATTCACTGTGTAACTCCTGTATGGTAGAAGTGAAGTTGTGGCTACTTATGTTGTACCCTGAACACTCAACGTGGTAAACAAATGAACAAAAACGACCCCGGGTTCTCTCTCCTAGCTTCTTTGCTCATATTGTGTCATTAACCAAGCCTTTTGGCCTGCATGCAGTGTCGCCCTCTCCAGTAGAAGTGTATATGTATGTATATTCTTGCTTTCTCAAACCAAAATTTTTTTCCATCATTTTTTTCTATGTACTTCAGATTTTTGTTTGCCATTGAACCTATTAAAATATTCCTTTTGAAATATGCATTTTGATATCTGGATTTTTATATAGATGAATACTCATTCTTAAACACAAGCAAATAGCACAAGAACACAACCAATGTCGACTGTAATTTTGGAATGTTCGCTTGCAACCTTTTTAAAGACTGGTGAGCCACATGGTTCTGTCATAGAATAATATCCCATCGAAGAAACAGATCCACAGCAAAAGTAAATAAAAATAAATCCTTTTCCTTCTCCGATTTTTCTCTTAAAGGACATTAAATGAAACCCAAATGGCCCAGTGCTGTCTTTATTATCACCTGCTTTCCTCTTCTGACTGCAGCTGCCCTAACTTATGTCTTCTAAACCTCCATAGAAATAAAATTTCCTTTACATCTCTCTTTTTTTTTTTAATTCTTTGTCTTATCTCAGTTTTTTTTTTTTATGGAAGTTTTTTCTTTTTTCTCATGTAGATATTTCTTGCTCTCTAGAGGTGAGAAGCAGTTTTGTTTTTTTTTTTACCATGTCAGATTGTATTAGAGAGATTTTTGTCAGATTGTATTAGAGAAAAACAAATAAATGGCTCACCTTTACATACAATGGCTCTCTAAGATGATCAACAAGAATGCAAGCTTTCTCCTCCCACACAGGATTGAGGTTCTTGTATATTATTTTACTTCTAAAAACTTCTTTTCCTCCAATTTTAAACTTCACGTATGGATCACTTGTCCCTGTTAAAGAGATACAGATTGACTTGTGTTAATCATACCCTTCTATGGAAGCAAGATAATAGATCATTTTTACACTAGAGTTTCAAGGAAGAAAAGTTAATCAAACCTTATCACATGGGAAAAGAAGGCTTAAGTGATTTTTTTCTAAAATTTTCCTTAAAGTGACAGTAAATCATCATCATCATCACCATCATCATCATTATCCTAGAATTAATACTGTTATCCTGTGCCGGTATTTAAAAAACTCTATTGCATGCTCCATGTGTAAATTTAATTCATGTTATAAATGACAGAAATTAATCTGACTTTTCTCTTGGTATCATCTGGTCAACTGTAAAAAAGACTGATCCATGATCTTGCCTCATTTAACTAGTTTTAGACATATATGCTGCTAAAATTTTATACTAATTTTATACTAGTCTAATGGGCTTAGGAATATGTGTGTCTCGAATTTGGCTTCAATTTCATCCTTGGTTGCTCAGAAGTTTCCATTTTAGAGTTAGGAAGGGATGGAGGTCTCAGAGGAAGGCATCAGGAGGAAGAGAACAATTGTTTACTAAACAATCTAGAAACTCTGTATCATCCCTTAACACCTCCAGAGCTCTCAAACATGATAAAGAAAATCAGAGCTGTCAAATAAATTGTTCATGGACACACAGCTAGCAAGAGATGGTATTAGGATTCCAGCCAAGGCTATTTGACGCTCATGCCTGTGCTTTTTCTACTATACCTGCAAGAGGGAAGGGCCTTTATATACTTACCTATGTTATATCATTTCTCATTTTGACTGATGAATGAGACCAATCTTGATCTCAATCTTGATCAATGAGTCTATGTTGTTATTTAAGAATTCCTAGAGAAGGTATATCAGTGACATCGCTAGCAAATCATTCCAATGTGACAATCTTCATCCTCAGGAAATAATTACTCATATAAGGCCCAACTCCTTTATAATAAAATCTTGTTTAATTTTTCTGTTTTGTGTAAACTGAAGCTATAGTTGATAACTATGGTGTATATGATTTAAAGAAAAATATGAGTGGGGCTCTGAAAACTGTAAGTACCATACAAATGTCAGGTATTACAATTATAATGCTGATCTCCTTAAACTCATTGTCTATATCCCTCCTCAATACTCCACTCACCTCAATGACACGGAAATATCTATGCTAACCATAGGATTTCCTTATAAGATTTTTTTTTAACTTAATAACTTGGGTGCTCTCTGAAAACTCTCCACATTCCCCGAATATCTTGTTTTTTGTTTGCCTAGATATGGGTATAACAATAAAAAAAATTTAAAAAAAAACAAATTTTCCATTGTGAAACTCCCATTTGGACAGATTAATTTTATCAGAATGGTACAAACTTTAACATTATTTTATGAATATAAATGTAGGCTACTACATGGTAGCCTGCTATAATGCATTTTTTATTGGACTTAATGCAACCAAAATGTTTAATAATTAAAATGGCTATTTTTAACACAGTGGTTCCCAACAAGGGCTGAGGACCCTGGGAATGGAGAGTGTTACAGCACATATATTGAAGGATATTAAAATCCATGTACTCATTTGTATTTTCCCAGTCATGACCTAGGTCAAGTTATGGTCTTTGATTTTTGAAAATCGTCTACACAACTACTACTGCCTGCTAAAATATAATAAGCTCCATAATACCAGAGCTCTTTGGATCACTATTTTTTAAATCTTCACCACTTAGTACAGAATCAGATATATTGTTTGTCCTCAATAAACATTTGGTGACTGATTAAAGGACACAATGGCTTAACAATGGGGGCGGTAGACCTCTCTTCCTGCTGACTTTTGTCACAAGTACTTGGGTATCTAATAGACGTCCCAGCGTTAACGTATCCAAAACTTAAGCCCTGATCCTCTCCCCTGCTAAGCCTGCTTCTCCTACAAACTTTGTCAGGTCAGTAATGGCTCCGTTATTTGACATCTGTTCAAGCAAGACACCTGGAAATTACTCTTGATACCTCCTTCTTCTCCATGCTGTGCTTCCAGAACACTACAAAGTCTGATTAATTCTCTTCCAAAATACACTTTGGATCTATATTCTCTGTATCACTCTACTTAAGCCACCATAATGTCTCTGCTGTCCTGCTATAACAATAGCTGCCTACTTGGATACTCTTTATCTTCTGTGTCCCTCTCCATTAATTCTCCATACAGCAGCCAGATCGATTGATTGATTGATATTTTTATTGATTTTATTGGGGTGATATTGGTTAGTAACATTATATAAGTTTCAGGTATACAATTTTATAATACATCATCTGTATATTGCACTGTGTGCTCACCACTCAAAATTTAGTTTCCTTCTGTCACCATATATTTGACCCATCACCACCTTTTCTTCTGGTAACCAGCACACTGTTGTCTGTTTCAATGAGTTTTTGTTTGTTTATTTGTTGCTTTCTGTTTTATATCCTACAGATGAGTGAAATCATATGGTTATTGTCCTTTTTCCAGGCTGACCTCTTAAAAAAGCAAATTCAATCTTCCCCTTTTTTTCCTTAATACTTCTCAACAACTTTCAACTACACCTACGACAAATCCAAAATATATAACATGGTTTACAGGACTTGTCATTTCTTCAACTTCAATTTTGGCCCCTTACTATGTTCCAGCTCTCTTGTTACTGAGTTATTTTCTGCTTCCAGTCTTTGCATATTCCAGCTAGTCTCTCTGCTTGAAAAGCCGCCTATTCTCTTCTCCTCTTGCCTGGCTGACACTTTATTGTCCTCCAGATCTTAGTTTAACCAATTTCCCATTTGCCCTGAGAATACTCGCTGGCAGCGCATCCAGCTACAGCATTTACCCTGAGATAATTTATGGATTTCCCCCAAAGTTTGCCATGGAATATCTTGCTTTCATAATTTTCGCATGGCTCTAGTATAGCAATAGTCTTTGGAAACAAATGACATCATTCTATTTATAGCATTCTGTTTTTAGAAGTGGTATTTCCATTTACAAAATATAGTAATTCTCGATTGCTAAAAATGTCAAATCCTAGAAAACGTAACATTCTTATGCATGATGTTAAATTAATTCTGGCAGCGAGCTGCACTTTCCCCCACCTCCCCTCAAATGGGAAAAAGGTTAAATACAATTTGCTCAGGGATGCCTTTCTCAACCTTTGGTCAGAATTAGGGCTCCTTGTTATATTATCTTGGCATTTGCTTTGCAGGACTCATCATTGTGTTATCTATAGATTAGTTTGTTGTGTGAATTTTCCCACTCACTATGACTCCCATTAGGGCAAGGCTCTGCCCCAGTGCATGGCACTGTGTCTGGGACAGAGTAGGCGTTCAATAAGTATTTGTTAAATGAATGAGTAAATGAATGATTGTGAATTCACAGTGTATGGAGTACTATTAAATACATCCTCATATCTCTTTGAAGTTGGTGAAAGCATATGTTATCAACCTATACTGCAGGTGGGAAACAACCTGAGATTCAATGTGACTTGCTCCAAATCACAAGTAAGCTAGATAGCAACAACATGGAAGGCAAATTTAGACTTTCAGACTCAAAACATAATGTTCCTTCTAATCAGCTTTTTTAGGAAACCTAGATACACCCACATTTTCCTTCTCTTGCTCTAAAACACCATTGTAGAATTATTACGTAAAGATGCTGAAAAATCATTCAGATACTATAAATAATACTTATATTGACACATAACATATTTTGTCCTATAAAATTCTCACACTTATTTGTTCAATTACCCTGTGTCTCTGTGAGTCTACAACTGTCTCTGGTCTATAGATGAGAGAACTCAGAAAGAAAGGTTAAGTGGCTTGTCCAGGTCAGCCTAGAACTCAAATCTGGAGACCAGTCCAGTAAGTGCTTTTTTTGGCACATCATCACAAAACATTCAACCCTTCAGAGTGTAACAATCCTCTATTTCTTCGATTATCAAAAAGCGTGAATAACTCTTTTACATGAAAAATGAATTTAAAAAATGTGGCCTTGTGTTACTAAACGGTTACTGATATTATCTCACTCTTCAGTATGGCTATTATGTAAAAAGACTGACATAACTTTTAGTAATTTAACACAGAAAGATATACACTCAAAAGTCCATTTTTTTGAGAAGCATTCTGTTTCTTGCTCCTTCTGAGAAACATTTCTTCAACCACTGTATAGCTTAACCATCAAATCCCCTTAGAGCTTGGTACAAATGGTTTCTAGAATCCTGCTGGCTGGTCTGCTAGGTTTTGATGGAAGAACTTAAATTACAAAACGGAACTTAGATCACCCTAGCTAACATTTATTGAACACTTTTTATATCAGATACACCATATCACCTAACAAGCGTATGCATGAGTTCTGGTGTTATCTTGAGTTGGCAGTTGAAGAAACTATAGCATGGAATAAGGTAAGTAAATTCCCCCAAAGTCATACAATTAGGATGCTGACACTTGAACTTAATTGCTACATTAGGCCACCTCCAAGAAGAACATTTTTCAGGCTCGGTGGCATATCCATGATGTAAATTAAGGCTATAAATAAATAATATGGCCCGAATAAATAATAATCCAGCTAACAAGAGTAGGCCTAGGGGTTAAATGAGGGATTAGAGACAGATTTTCGAGTCTGTGACAGGCACAAAGATCTCAGGGATTGATATGAGAGAGTGAGGCTGTTTTTAGGGACTCTGAAAAGACATTATGATAGCAAAATATTTTACAAACATGTGGCTTTGGCCACAGGGTGACCTGGATTGGAGATGGTAAATATGTTTGCAAATTTTACAGTTATAAGTACAGGAAAAACAGACGCATGTGCACACTTATGGTGTGTCAGTCATCTGGCTTTCCTCACTTTGCTTTGAATTTACTACATTTCTCTCTTTGCAACCATCCCTTAGAGCCCTCTGGGTGCTTTCATTAAAATTTAATAATTTTTTCAAGCTTCTTTAAGAAATTTCTAATTGTTTTTTCAAGTTCTTAATTTAGGGAACCTTTAATGACTTATAGTCCTTAATAGATCAAGACTTTCAGCTTGTGATTCCAATTTAGAGAACTGAAAACATTGTTTTAATTTAGCATCAGTAAAAGATTTATACCTAATTCTCTAATCTATGTTTGACAGTGTTTTTCCAACCTTATCTCATCAAATTATTATCTAGTGATATTAATATGTATTATTTGCTTTTTGAAAAAGAAGTTCTGTGGTCAATTATATTTGGAAAATTATGGTTTAGAACAAAATTAAATAGATTCATTTTCTATAGCCTTTAAATAAGGGAATGACTCTCCCAAGAAGAAGATATGACATGCAGCATTTACCAGGCTTCTTTGACAGTGGGGCCTACTTTTCTTGAGTACATATTTCAAGACTAAAAATTCCTGATCTTTCTATGAGAAATGCTACCTTATTAAATTTCATATTTGAGAAATTTTCATGTTTTAAAGGTTCTTTATTATAATAGATTTTCCAGTGAAATCAAGGAATTATATTATAATAATACCCCTGACAAGTTCAAGCCACTAACAGGTGGTTAATCTTTAATAAATATATTATACAAAAAAGATTTGTTTGTTGGTTTGGAAAACTAAAAAATTTAATAAATCCATGAGCCTTTGCTGTTTTGTTGCAACATTGAATTCAACCACAAGATGGCACTAACACTTATCAAATTATTTCATGGCCTGTGTTTTGGCTATTCAGATATCTCTATCGGGATAAAAATTATAAACATAAGATATAAGTACCCAGAGACAAGCAGGAAATGATTTATTTTGTCCAGACACTATTTTAAAAGCACATTACAATCAAAAACGATAATTGGTAGAAACTTTAACTCTTTCAGGCAATTAAGGAACGTTTTGTTTAAATGATTTAAGTGTATGCCAGAAGTAATGAGCGCTAATGGAATATTGTGAAAAAGAAACCTCTGTGGCACAAAATAACTGACTCATTTTAAAGAAAGAGAACCCAAATCATAACTTTCTCCTTTATTCAGTATTGATATAATAATTTATAGTAAAGGATTTATCAATTACCCTTTACATGCAGTATTAAGACATATAGATATATACAAATAGATGATAAATGTTAAGATTTTAATTTTAGTCTTAATATATAATTTATAAGTATATTAAATAAAATGTTTATCGTACTGAAAAAAAAAAAACCTCTATCGCATACATGTGGTGCTCAGGCATTTTCTTGTGCTTTGCTGTTATTTGCTGGACTATGATCCTCATTAAAACATTTTTTTATGGCAATAATGAAATGAAAACAGGCAAACAAATATGGGAGAAAAAATTAGGAAAAATTAATAGATAAAATTCAGACTTATTTATATCATATTCAAGATCAAACTTTCAACATTTATTTTATCAGACAGCATTAACTTCAGAATTTATCTTTAAAAATTATATTATTTTATAATTGTTAATTCTATGATTCAAAATTCTGAAGTATTCTAGACAAAGAGGCTATCAATTGTTATTTCTGTACCCTAAGATCAAATGGTTTAAAGAAGAATTAGATGGTGTGTACGATGTTTTTTCATGTAGTAAAGGATTACATGTCCATGCCATAAAACACATATAGAATTTTTTTTTGAGTCAGGATACTGATGAGCATTTCAATATTTTATGTTTAGCCTTTAACATAATTTAAATCCAAAATAGAACTAAACTTTGAATAGGTTTCCTTTTGTGCAGCAGTAAACATAGCAAACACAAGATGGCAGCATTTCTTCCCTTAAAATTGTATTAAAGATATTTAAAATGTAAATAGCCGTCTAATACTGAGTCTCTTGGTTTTCATTTTCAGAACAAATAAGACTCCTGGTTAACAAGTTTAAATCAATCTTATTTAAACCTAGTATGTAATGAAACAGAAATAGCTGCTCCTATTTCAGAGCCCTATAATTATTCACCAACGGAAATCCTAATCAAAAACAATGACAAATTGAAACTCTATCAGGAGAAGAAAGAAGGAGAAAGAGGAGAAGGAAGGTGTATAGAAGTTTATGTGAACAAACTAACTCCCTCTTTGGAAGTGCCCCCACTTTCTCTGTTTTTGCTTTAACTTCGGCCTAACCGCCCTGGCCAACATACACAGGCCTTGGAGTTGATGGTTAGCTGTGTTCTGTAAGCCTAACAATGTGATCATAAAAATGCCTGTCAGTAGTGCCCAGAAAGGCATAACGACTGAGATAAATATCACACTGGTGTTAGCATCGGTGCTAAGCAATTATCCACCACTAGACAGGCAGGAGCTATGGTTCCCTGCTCTTCCTGCATTCTCTGCCTCATCAATCATTAGTAGTCCAGCCATTCTATAAAACATTTACTGTAACAGCTGTCTAGCAGCAGAGAATAACCTCCACAGAACTGCCAAGGTCATTTGGCTATGCTGACCCTACGTCCTTGTAAGTAAATTTCCCTATAACAAATTCCAATATATTCTGTGGAGTTGCCTGCTTTATTTTTGCTCTTAAGACACTCTAAAGGTTTGGTGGTCACTGTATCTCCACTCCACATTCAGACAGAGGAGAAGGAAGGAAAGAAGAAAAAAAAAGACAACAAAAGAAAAAAGAGAAGTGAATATAAATCTTAAGTGAAGTCAGTTAAACAGAATTCAAATTTAAGCTGCATCTTCCTGGAGGTATCCAGTTTTTCTACAAACGAACTACCTTTGTTGCCCAAATGCAACAGAGAAGGTAACTTTAATGATGTCCCTCACACTTAAAAGAGAGCTATAAAAACAGTGACGTTCAAAGCACACTTAGAGCAACAATTGTCTTAATATATAAATTAATTTTTACTAAGACTTTAAAAATCTTCAAAACAGGTAGAGTAGTTATGTGATAAAATCATTTTCTTAAGCTCTCCCATTCCTTCCTCATTTTTTGTTGGAGAGTTGTAATGCCCTACATTTGAAATATTACATAGGCTAAGTAACTAACTATATTAAAATTCAAATGCAAGAGGTTTATAATTGCATGTGGCTTAATGTAATAAAAGTAAATTAATACTTTTTTCCATAATGAAGAATATGAGTATTCCAGAGATTTTTAAATTTCTGGGTAATGACATTACCATGATACAGCATATAGATGAATTAAAAGTAATACTGTGATAAAATGCAGAATAGAATTAAACTAATTTTTTTCTTTAAGGATTAGAAGACACTTCCAGACGCACGAGAAAGAGACGGTATAACTGACAGGCACAGACTTGATTTTTATGAGTAATTTTTTGGCTTTTTTCACTTAAATGTAGAGTTCAGGATATGCAAAAAGTTTATGGATGTTGCATTTGAGATAAATATGGCTAATTCAAGTTCTTTTTCGTATGAGACATAAATCAAGTTCCCTTTCATATGAGACACAAATTGTATCTACATGCAATTTCTTGATAACTTCTGGAAGTTCAGGTAAAGTAAAATATAAAAGAGTGTTACTTACATTTTTTTCACACTGATTTAGACAAATACTGCTTTAATTTTTAATATAAATTGTATGTTAACCTGTGACATAAGAGCAACCACAATAGAGAAGAACGTCCTAGATGTTGTTTTTTCCAGTGGGCTTTATTACCATTGCCTCCAAGAACTCCCTCTCTGACCAGTAATCAATGCATTGACTGTAAATATAATATATATATCTCATCATTAAAAAATGTTTTTTTTTAACTCATAGAGAAACAATTTTACCTGGAATTCTGAAATATGTTACCACATTCATAAGGCCATTCTAACCAAAGAGTAAAAATCAAATATAAAAATTTTAAAACATTTTAAAAAGTACTTTAACTTTCCTATATTTTAAAAATAAGAATATTAAAAAATTATACCATAAAGTATCTATATGCTAATCAACCTTTGTCCTCTGGCTATCCCAATACTTCTTTGAAATCGTTTCCTTGAGTGTCACCAGTAACTTTTAATCATCATTTTCAATGGCCTTTTCTTAAATGTTTAGCCTGAGATCTCTCACTTCTGGACTGAATGTGATAGAAAACTTATCTATATTAATGGATCTTTTGTTACTAGATTAGCTTACACCTTAATACAACTTTCCAAATAGCCTTTCCTTCTAGGAAAATTTTTTTTTTTTTATTGGAATGATTTATTTGACTTCATACAGCCAATCGATATTATTTCATAAGACTAGGTAGTATGAACCAGCTTTTCCCACAGCCTGACCATTCCTGGATACTGGATTTCTCACTTAGAGAATTGGAAAATAAAATCCAGTAAAGAAAAAAAAACAAAAATAAGTCAAGGTGGGAAGGAACTAACTTTCTTGAATACTTACTATGTGCTTGGGGCTTTTAACACAATATTTCATTTAGGTGTAAGTATAGCCCTGTGAAGTGGATTAAACCAGCACATGGCAGGTATTCAATAAATATTTGTTGAAAAAAATGAATAAATTAGTACTTTACAGATGAGCTAGTTCAGAGAGGTTAGGCTGCTGGACCTGATTACATGGCTAGGAACTGGAAGCTCCAGAATCCATTACAAGATTTATTTGATCCCAGATTCCAAATTTACTCCACTACCATGATGCCCAACCAATGTAAGCTTTTCCAATCAACTGACCTGTCCTACCTATCTCAAACTATTATTTTTGAGCTCATCCTTCCCATAAGGTACCCCCATCAGAATATGGGTTCTATACTAAGACCTATGGGTCTCTTTGAGGTTGGCAATCATTAATTCTGAACCACAGAGTAGCAGTTAGACAAGCACAGAGAATGTAATTAGGAAAATGATTTATGTATTTAGTGTCTCCTGCCTCTATCAGACAAAAAATTTTATGAGGACATCTTTGCAGAAAACCCCACTTTTAGGCATATGAATAAGTATTCAGCTTAGGAAAGCTAATATATTAATAGCAATATATATTATTCATATAAGTCAACAAATATTGATTCATTGAGTACCAGTTTTGTGGTAACTTCTGGATTTTCTGTCTGCAAAAAATTAAAATTTTCAGTGGTGCTCCATAAAAAATTGAATTAAATAGTACAAAATTGTTTAATATATTTTGGAAAGGGATGAAGGTCCATGATCACTCCATCCATAGTAGAGGTGGTTTGGTGCTATACAGGGTAGTAGTGAAGAATTTAACCTTCAAGTTAGAAAGCTTGGGTTCTAATCTCAGCTCCAGCACTAACTAGCTATGTGAATTGAGACGTCACTTAAAATAGATGAAAATGGAGATGATCATAGAACCTCATTAAGGTCATTGTAAAGATTTAATTACATAATACATATGAATTACTTAGTACAGTTCCTAGCACACACTAAACATTCAATAACAATTAGCAATTATTGTTACTCTTCATCTTATTCAACATGAAGACACAGTAATATTACATCACAATTTGAAAGTTTGAATCATAATTAAACTGAAATAAAAATCTACAAATATATCAAAATGGGTATCAAATCTTTGATTTCTCATGTTGAATAATTCATGTCAGTTGCAACAACATTTACTATTTAGTTATTTTCTTTAACCATTTAAGAATATATGAATATATAGTAGAAAAATAATTATTATTTTCAGATTTCTCCTTTCTATTTATGTAGACATAGCAATTCTATTAGATTTGTTAAATCAAGAAAAAATGGCTTATAAATAATTATAAATATTGCATAAATAAACATAAGAAAGCATCATAAAATATACATTAAAAAACTGGAATCCACAGAACACACTCACTAAGAAAAAGTTATTACAACCCTAAAAAAACCAAAATCTTCTTCAATCAAAACTATAATAACAATGAAAATAATGTTATGACTCTTGTTGATTGATTACTATCATTCACTGAAATAATTTTAAGACAATTATGTTACAATATGACTAAAGTGAATCACAAATGCACAGTAATTGGATAATACATTCCTTAGCACATTCACATATTCTATTTGTGAGAAAAAATAAAAGTAATGGTCTCCTATTTGTCTCCCTGCTTCTAGTCTTCCCCATTCCAATTCATTTTCCAAAATCTTATTTTTTCTGACACAAAATCTGATGTTATTCCCTTGCTCTAAATTCTTCATTGCTGTCTCACCAACTTCAGAAGAAAGTTCAAATTCTTCAGTATGTCATACAAATTTTTGTCTGCTAATTTTTTAGACTCATCTTTTACCAGATTTCTAATCTATGGAACAAATATAGCACCTCGAATTCACAGCTTCTCTTCAATGCCTGTGCACCTCTGCGGCCCTTTCTGTCTGCCCTGACCTTCCACCAACACCCTCAGTCCCCTTTCAGTACTAAACTCAAGACTTGTTGCTGCTTGGAGAGCTTTCTGGTCCATTCCATGGACATTTACTAGGCCCTTCTCTTATGCTTACAAACATCCTCTGCAATAGCACTTGTCACCCTGAGGTATTGTTATTTCTGATCCTTGGTGTTTGGCACAACCTCTGGATTATCATACGTGATCAGGGAATGTTGGCTGACTGAAAACACTCATGTATAACTAAATGAATGAGTGCCTGTATCATCTCAAAATAATAGCAGAAACTAATAAAGTATCCAGTACTTAAGTCCACACCTTTTATTTTCCACTCTTCTTTCTCCACTCTTATTCAGTATGATTCTGACTCTCATTGGAATTTTATTCTTGAATACTAGATCTGAAATATGTAAAGTTAAGATCACAAAAGCACTGTGCTGTCAATTTTACAACAGCAAGCATTTTGCCACTGCCACTTTCTTAAACTATGGTAATTGACATTCACTGTAATTCCTAAAAACGGTCAATCTGCCCTAGTTTTACAAAATGCTTTTAGACAATCTCATTCTAGTAGCCATCTGCTTAGCATGTTTACTTAATTGACTGATTTGGATTTATGAAGAACAATCAACTAGAAAGCATACCAGAATAAAGGCGAATCAATAGGCTTGTGATATTCATCATTATGTCATATATCTAATACATATATTAAACATACAGTAAAAATTGTCATATTTTTGCACAAAATGTTTAGAAGGAAGGTTATTTTTACATGTACAAAGAAATTATGGCCAAAACTGCTACCCTTCACTGACATCTGTGTTTTCTTCTTCTTCAAAAGCAAGTAGTTAAACTATTTCCAAGACCTTTTACTTAGATGTGGCCATGTGGCTAAGGACTGTGGTCTGGCCAATGGATCGTGAGCAGAAATTGTATCACTTGCATCACTTCTTTCAATATACAATCCTCTCCCCTTGTCCCCAACCCTTAGAAGCTAGGGCCTGAAGTCTGGAGTCCCTGAATGAAATGGAAGCCCTACCACTATAATACACTACGAAGTGATGAAGAAATAAATATTTTGTTAAACCACTGAGATTGGGTATTTATCTTTTACAGGTCTTAATACCATTTACCTTAACTGATACAAATATTGATTCCAAGAATGTCTGTTGCTATTTTAAAAAGTTGCTAAGAAATGTGACACTGATGTAGCGGCTGGGTCGTGGACAGCAAGGTAACACTGGGAGTCCAGGGAATCTTGTTAGGCCACAGGGAATACTCGGTAAAACTGTCCTTGTGATGACCTGAAAGGCAGAGCACCTGCTGCTGAGCCTGTTTTAGGGGACATGGTTGGAAAAGTATATATTTTCTAATATTAGTTGCTTTTAGTAAGTAATCATAAGAAAGAGATGAATTCAGGTGAAATAGGCTAATTTACAAATAGAAATGAAAAGAATTGGAAGAGCTGTTTTTAGGCCCCAAACAGTATAAAAACAAGATTGAAAAAGCCTGAGCATGATGGTCTTAAGATAGTTTCCATTATGTTGAAAAGGAGGAACAAAGAAACAGATCATGTTTGAGGAGTATGTCTATGAAGGAACATTGGGTGTGGTTATTGCCACATGGACGCCTACTTAGTTTTTGAGAGAAGGAACTTAGCTAGTTGAGACCTCTGATCTTGCACCATCAGGAAGCAGGCAGGATGTGAAAGCTGTGCAAAACCCAAGGAGAGCAGGCTCCTTCACATCCATTTCAGATATGGCTATAGAGGATAACAGATAAGAAAGAACTTCTCAGATGGTGGAGCCACAGAGAAAAATAGACAAAGGGATTCTCCCCAAATAGTAGAGTTCTAATTAAGGAATTTCCCTGTGTTCCAGATAAGTGGCCTTCATCAAGCCTATCCATGGGGATTTCAGAATTGCTATGGACAAGTAACTGCTATGAGTCTCCCATGCTTTCTTTGTGGTCATTATATACTGGATGTGTATGGCAAAGCAGCAGGCAACAAAGAACCACATGTGGACCTGATAAAGGAATTCCTCTTATTCAGAGATCCTAGACTTGGAGCTGGGTACAGTGACCATGTGGGACTTTGGGCTGCTTTCCTTGGGAAAGGGTGAATGTCTTCTATGTTCAGAAGGAAGAGAGACCAGATATTTGGTGACCAGAAAGGCAGACTGCAGTCAGGACTGCTATTGCTCAGAATATCCACATTTTCTTCTTCTCTGGCACACAGCTGACCTATGGCCATGTAGGTGCATTCTGGTCAACTGACTTCAAGTCCAGAAGATGATTATGTCAATTCTAAACCTGGCCCATGGAAAACCTCCCATGTGTGACTCTTACTCTTCTTCCCACATCCACAGGTTGAGGAGAAGAGCCTAAGAACTGAAAGAGATGTAGTAACACTAGATGAGAAAAAAAATTGGGTTGATTAATGACTGTGTGGAGCTGAATGAGGCCCCACCCTCCATCACTGACCCATATTGGACTAAGATGTAAGATTCAATTATGTTAAATCATTGACATGGTATTTATCTTTTTAGAGTTATTTACCTTAACAAATACAAAAAATAAGCCAAATCACACTATGATTACTTCGTTTGATAAGAACAATGTAGAAACAAGATCTTTATTGACATTTAGTTTTTAAAAATACTTTTAAAATCAATTTGCAAAATATCTCAAGTGATCGATAGTTTACTCTTTACACAGTTAGTACTAAAAATATAATTTTAAGGATTTATAATAGTTATATTTTACCTTAGCATTTTATTTAGTGACATTTAAAATGATATTCACACTGCCCTGTCCCACCCCCTCCTGTACTCCTCCTTCTCTCCCATCCTCCCCTCCCCTCCCCTGGCAGGTCAGGCTCTGCCTATTCCTCTCCCTGTCAACTCCTTAAGGCCCTGCTGGGTAGGGCTGCGGGCAGCCAGACAGACAGGTGCACAGGAGAATGGACAAAAAGTCCAACTCTCGGAGGGCCATAGCCATGCAGGGCCTCAGGCCAGTACTCTAGGCCTGACCAGGAGGACTGGAGTCACACTCAGAATTTTATTTGGCTTCTACCTTGAAATACGGGCCCTAAAAATGCCAACTTGTTTGGATGTAGAAGATGACTTGGATAAATGATAAAATTTAAGGAAGACATTTTGGTTTTCTTATTGTCCACTTGGCTTCTGGAATAATATTCACCATAGATTTAGATGATCTTCCAAACTTAGACTACAGCTATACTTCCTTGTGTTCATCAACAGTGGAAGGCTGAGAGATGGATTTTGACTCCAGATTAGAAGATGATGACACAAAATTGATAGTATTTTAGAGGATTCCACAATTTCTGTGGCCTTCCGGAAAAAAAAAAGAAATGACAAAGATTTTAAATGGAAATTGGACACAATATTGGATAATATGGCCAATTTGTTACACATGGAATCCAGCAAGCTAAAGGTACAGAAGGTGGAGCCCTGGAACAGCATGCAGTTGACATTCAGCATCCCCCAGGGGAAAAGTGGAGTGGCTATGGATCCTGGCTCAGAGCAACAACCAGCAGCTTTGGGATCTGGGGATTCTCTCCATTCAGACTGAAGGTGTTATCAACATGGCTTTGGCTAAGACCTGAAGCCAAGATGTGAGAATGAATGGACCCATGAGAGCTGAAAATTCAATTAGGATGATGGCAGGACTTCCTGTGGCAGGTGGTCCAAGATTAATAAGAATGACCAGCTCTGGCACTGCTATGATATACCCCAGGGTGGAAATGTACCAGCTTCCATGACTGCACCAGGCCCCAGCTCAGAGCAGTAGCCCAGGACTCCTTGCCCTGCTTCTCAGTCAGATGCAATGGAACCACTCTTCTCTAGGCTCCCTATACAGCAGCAAAGTCATCCCTCAGAATCTTCAGTTCTCTCGCATCACCCAACACAGGCTGTCCCTGTCGAGAGGCAAAAGAACTCATCTAATTTTCCCCAGCTGCAGCAGCTGCATCAACAACAGCAGCAACAACAGTTGCAGGCAAGACTCCCACAGTAACGTCAGCAGCAACAGCCATGGGAAACTTGATCCCAGTTTACTGCCCCAACTCAGATGCCTATTCTTCTAGGCTGGAACCAGCTGCCTTCCAGAGCCCTTCAGCCTCCTCCAGCCCAGGGTTCTCTGGGCACAATGATTGCAAACCAAGGGTGGAAGAAGGCTCCCTTGCCTGTTCTAATGCAACAGCAACTCTAGGCAAGACCATCCTTAGCCACAGTACAGACACCTTCTCCCCCGCCCCCTCCATATCAGCAAGCTTCACAAGTCCATACAAACTTTCTCAGATGAGCAACCCAGGCCATTTCACAGCTCCTCAGATGACTAGCTTGTTGGGAGGGCCTTCCAGGGTCCCAATCCCCGCTGCAGCAGCCCCACTCACCAAGTCTCCTGCCTCCTCACTCTCCTCCTTCCAGCAGGGATATCCTGCATCCTCCTCAATAGTTAATCAAACAGCAGCAGGTGGGCCCAAAGCCACCTCAAAATAACTCACTTCCGCAGGGACATCAGTAGCCCGTCAGCTCTCTGGGTTGGAATTCCAAGGTTCAACATGGAATGTGCCACCTAACTTCGCAGTGATGCAACAGCAACCACTAAACCAGGGCCCAAAGAGTTTACATCCAGGCCTACAAATAAGACAAGTCAATCCAAACTTTATGCAAGGTCAGGTGCCTTAGACTACTCTACCACCCTTGGGAATTCAGGAGCCCCTCAGCTGTAAGTAAATCAAAATGTCCAACATACAGGTGGCCAAGGAGCTGGTCCTCCTCAAAACCAGATGCAGATTTCCCACAGGCCACCAAATATGATGCAGGCCAGCCTCATGAGAATTCATGGTAATACAAACAACCAGCAGGCTGGTAGTTCTGGGGTTTCTTAGGTGAATGTGTGTAAAATGCAAGGCCAGCCTCAGCAGGACCTGCCATCTCAGCTGGTGAGCCAAGCACCAGCAGATTGTGTCCTCCCAGGGTCAGAAGGAAACATGAACCCTCAGAACCCTAAGATCTTTTCCAGGGCCCCACTCATACCACGGGGCCAGATGATGGTGAACCTTCAGGGCCAAATTCTTGGTTCCTTGCCCCGAAAGATTACCCCACCAAAGCAGATGTTTCCCCAGCAGGACCCACAAATGATGGTCCACATAATCAGAAAATGGGGCCTCAGGGGCAAGTTTTGCTCCAGAAGAACTCAATGATAGAACAGATCCTGGCCAGTCAGATGCAAGGGAGTAAGCAACAGTCTAACACTCAGAACCAATCCAATGCTGTGCTGGAACCAGCACAGACAACGAGGGGACCAACTCCCAACATGAAAAGAAATGTGGCACAGATATCAGGGCAAATACTGCCTCAGCAAGGGCCTACGAACGATAGTCCTTCTCAGGTTATAGGGATTCAGAAGCAGATCTTGTGGCCACTGGGGCCCAGCCCACACATGGCTCAGCAGCATGGTGATTCTGCTTCTACAGCAAATAATGATGTCAGCTTGTCTCAAATGATGCCTGGTGTTAGCATGCCACAAAACAACATGGCCTCCCCTTCCCCCACATTCAGGCCATGCAGGGAAACTGCTTTGGTAAACCACTTCTCAGGCCATAGGATGCCTTTCAACGCACCTTTCAATGGAGCATCCAATGGAAATCAGATGATTTGTGGTCAGAATCCAGATTTCCTGGTCATTAAGGATGTCACAATAACAAGCCCTTTGTTGGTTAACTTATTGCAGAGTGACATTTCTGTAGGCCATTTTAGGGTAAACAATAAGCAAAATAACACCCACATAAATAAACCGAAGAAGAATGAAAAGTATTCAGCAAGATCTAAACAACCCAGATACTTGTCCAGCTGGTCTAGAAGAGGCCGATCAGCAGCCACTGCCTGGAAACAAGGAATCGGACAACTCAGGCCCTAAATCGCTGGAAGTTTCAGTCCCTTCACAGAATTTAGTCCCAAAGGCCACTCCAGCCATGGCCTTGCAGGAGTCTGTTGCAGACCAGAACTGAGACAATTGTTACTAGAGCCTCTGGACAAAGCAGTAAGCCCAAAGAGATAACTGCAAAGTCCAAAACCCCAAGAAAAAGAATATGCTGAATTGAAGAGCCAACTGTGGCTTCTGGAAGTATGGAAAACGGAGAGCGGAAGCGTCCAGCTCTACTAAAGACATAACCAGTGTGATGCAATCCAAGCAAAGAAAATCCAAGTAAACAAGCTGGACGGCGACTTGATACTTGTAAATGTATGTGAATTTCACAAGAAGCAATTTTGAGCTGTGACTTTTAAAAATCTATTTCTGTACAGCTAGTCATTTTAATAATGTGGCCCTTTGCCCAATTCTTGCAAACTGTTTCATGAAGTGCAAAGGGGAAAGTAGAGTTGTTGAACTCTTTTGGTGTTAATGAAGTTCATGGTCTCTGAAATGTTGCCACGTGTTGAGAGGAGCTAATGTGATTATGTTATTAGTTTTCACATTTCCTAAGTGGCCTAGAGTACAGGGTGAGCATTCTTAGATCTTTTAATGATAGACTGTGCTGTGGAAGTGCCATATGAATAACAGTAGTGGGGGCAAAAGGAGTCTTCTCATTTGGAAATGTTGTAAATAATTTCATTCTATAGTGTTTTGGATGTATCTGTTGTAGAAACGGACCAGTGAATGGGAAGATGAACAATATGTACAATGTGAAATGCTGAATATGTTAAATACATGTCATTGTCTTAGAAAAAAAACAAATAAAATGATATTCAGATATATTTTATATAGATTATTTTTTAGTTGTTTCACCTAATAACAAAATGAAAAAGTCATGTTATGCATATTGTTCATCTTCCCATTCAGCAATGTTTTCCCTTCAAAACACAGTGATAATCGAATAGTCTTGTAGAAGCATAAAGTCTTAGAATTGGAAGAGACCATGTCTAGTCTTTCACTGAATACAAGAATCCCATCTACAAAAGTGACAGATGACAGGTGGTCATGTAGATGGAATGTAGAGGCAGTTCACATACTTCCAACTCAGCACCTCAAAATTAAATTCTGTATTTGTTGAACACATGTGGTGCGTGATGTAGTAGTTTATATTGGACAAGTCTGTTATAAAATGTACTTCATAGAGTTAATCTGCCTTCCCTGGATCGTTAGAGCTATAAGAAAATAGGTAGTTCTTGTTTCACAGACACCACTTCCAAGCATATGTCCTTAATATATTTAATCACTGGCCCAATTATATACCTGAGGTTATTAAAAGAAAGATGCAATAAGCTGATCTTCTTGCCCATTGTTTTTCAATGAGAGAATTTTTAAAGTATATGCTTCCCCAATTAAAAAGATTTTTTTCTTTTCAAAATACAAGTTTCGAGGGCATGATTATAATTACCTCTATTAATTAAAGGCTTTTCTTCCTTCAATTATCATATTATTTGATATAATCAATGGTTATATAAGTTTTATAAGCAAGTAAAAAAGATAAGCAAAGCAAAATGTTAACACCTACAATGTAACTAAAATACTTGAGGAACAATGAATAAAACCTTCGCCCCTCATGCTAAAAACTGTTAATAAGTGTTTAATGTGACAAGTGACTTCAAAACTTGCAATTATCCTGCTAAAGCATGCCGTCACTGCGAGAGGCAAAGACAGCGTACAGGATAGTAGTAGGTGTGGTGAGTCCTTGCTCCTATCTTCAACACAGCATTCCTTTCAACTCTGTCAGGGTGTGGAAAAGCCCATGGCCCGTGTCGGTAAGTTTAAGAAAAACTGTAGAACCAAACTAAGCACTACATCTCCCAATGACCGTCTTTCTTGCCTTCTGCCTTTCTGCCAAACTTGCTACTTCTCTATTTCCATTTTCATCAACACTGTTACTTTTTAAAGTAAGGCAGGGCTTTTTCTTAATATAAGATTTGTGCTAGGTTACAGACAATGAATTCTCCAGCTAGTACACTTTTCCTTTTCTGAAATACATTCTTGAGTTCAACAATATTTACTGGATGTCTATTATGTGCTAGGCACTGAGGATTCAACATGACATAAAACAAAGTCCCTACTCCCAAGAAGCTTCTAGTGGAAGGAAACAGGCAAGGAGCTTATAAAGCGGTGGATAATATGCCATGTGGTGATAGGCACATGAAGGAACCTAAGGCCACAGGTAAAGGGATTATGGTCAGCGTGGCTTGCTATTTTAGATAGGGTGTGGAGGTAAAGCTTCACCTGTAAGGAGACATTTGAAGAGACCTGAAGCAAATTTCAGGCAGAGGAAGCAGAAATGCAGAGACCCTGAAGCATTCTAGTATGGATGGAGTGAGTGATGAAGAAAGGGAGTGTTAGGAGATGAAGTTAGAGCTCGGTGAGACAATAGATCATGCGAGAGTCTATAGACCCTTAGTAAGAACTTGGAATTTTCCTTCAAGTGAATTAAAAACAGAAGAGCAAATGAATAAACAGATAAAAATATTTTAAGGTTGCCTTATCTGATGTCAAATCATCAGTCTTTGATTAGGGACTATACCAGCACCTGAAAAACAGAATGTACTGAAAAGCCAATTATAAAAGGGCAAGTATATTGTTTTCTTAAATTATTCAAAGTAATTTCTAAATTTAAGAATAGCTGGTCTGAAATACTTTGACAAAGCCAACCTAAAGGTTAATAATGCATGTAAAAAGAAAGTGAATTTTTACGCTTATCTTTATACCTATATTACATCCTTTAAAATTTAGATTTATAAGCTATAGATAACACAATATAATTAAATATAAACTATTTTCAGAATCTGTTATGATTACTATTGATTCAAATTATCTTAATATTAGTATAATAACATCAAATGAAATTTGGCACTTAACATTCATTAGTAAAAATATCACATTTAAAGCAATGAGAATTTATTAAACATTGATGGCTTGCCCGGCACATAATGACATGGCCATTATTGGGAGCTGGTGGTAAACGTTTTCCCTACTGTGGCAGGCAAAATTCTAAAATGCACTCCTAAGATTTCTTGTTTCAGTCCCTGGACTGTGAATATTATGAGATATCATGTCTGTGATTATGCTACATGACAAAAGGGATTTTGAAGATGTAATTAAGGTTACTATTAGGCTGACTCTGAGTTCTATAAAAAGGAGATTGTCAGGGTGGACCTAACCTAATCAAATTTCCTTTAAAAGCACAGGTTTTTCTACGTGGTAGCAGAAAGGATAGTCAGATTTAAAACATGAGAATGATTTGACATGCTATTGCTGGCTTGAAAATGAAGGGCGTCACATGGAAAGGAACTGAGACTGGCCTCTAGGAGCTAAAAGAAACCCCTGGTAGGGAGACAAGCAAGAAAACAGGGACTTCAGGCCCACAGCTGCAAGCAATTCTGCCAATACTAAGAATGAACTGAGGAGAGGATCCCGAACTCCAGATATCAACCTTCCTGACACCTTGGTTTCAGCCTTGGGAGACTGAGCAGAGAACCCAGTTATGCCATGCCCAGACTGCTGACCTACAGCACCTGAGAACTGTTAAATGGGTATTGTTTTAAGCTGCCAATCTCCTGAAAATTAGTTACAAAGCAGTAGAAAACTAATGACTCTACCTTGAAGAACATATTTATGGTATAGTTGGAGATATAAAAAAAAGCTAGCAGGAAACAGGTGAACCTAATAAAAGACTTTCTTATAAAGGGTAGTGGTCTGTTAGCTAGAAGGGCAGCTGTCTAAGCTGCCAAAACAAAGAGATAAAAAAATACAGCAGATAAAACTAATGAGAAATTCATTCCCTTCTTCTAAAGCCGTAGAGGCTGAGGCAACTCTCAGTTAATAAAACACTTCCCACTCTTAATGTCTTAATTTGTGCCTTCTGACCCTTACTTAGTCCGGGACAGCTATCTTTTTTTTTTTTTTTAACTTTAGTTAGATAAAATTGATATGCAACATTATTAAGGACTGTACCAAATTTCAGCAATTTTGTCCTCCTAGCTTAGTGATATGTGTTTATTTTTATATTTCAATTTACCTATTTTCTTTAAAGTTGTTTCAATATAAATTTATTAAAGCAATTACTTCCTAGCTAAGATAAATCTACTTTTCATGGATACTAAGTGCTCTGAAGGTTTATATTAATATTTATTCTTGAGATAGCAATATATCTTTTAAAAATTACCTTCATATTAAAAGATACTAAGGTTTTGTTTTGTTTTGGGGTCTGAGCTGATTTACAAGTATTTACAGAATAGCAGTGTATCTTTTCTGAGTTATTTTAACCTTCCCTCACATCCTCATTTCCCTTTAGAAATGTGACAATTGATTTTTACTTCATTCAAATGATTGCTACCTCGAGAATTAATGAATATTTTTTTTCAAATGTTAATCTTTTCGTGAAATGAAAGTGCTCTTTAGCTATTCTGTTCATTGCATGACATAAAAATAATTTGGGAAGTACATTTTTTAAAACAACTTGGCATCTGATAATTCCATATTTGGTTCTCCACCTTCTAGACTTATTAAGGGAAATTATTTAACATCTGATTAAGTCCAATGGTGTTTTCAAGGAGTATTTTCCAGAAAAATTGAAACAGCCTGGGCAATCGAAAAGGAAAGAGAATGAAGGCCTCTTTTCTCTCTTTCCTTAATTTAGACTCTGCATTAGTTTTTTATTACAGTGTGACAAATTACCATAAATGCAAG
Source organism: Pteropus medius (assembly GCF_902729225.1). Lineage (NCBI taxonomy): Eukaryota > Metazoa > Chordata > Mammalia > Chiroptera > Pteropodidae > Pteropus > Pteropus medius. Next base: position 13,184,987 of record NW_024346062.1, read on the forward strand.
TAGCTTAAAACAATACACAATTTTTATCTTAAGGTTTCTTGGGCTAGGCTTGGTTTCACTAAAGCTCTGCTCAGGGTCTCACAAGTTTGCAATCAAGGTGCCAGCTGGTCTCAGTTCTCATGTGGACCTTGGGATCTATTCCCAAGCTCATTCAAGTTGTTCGAGGCATTCAAACAGCTGTAAGATAGAAGCCCGTAGCTTCTAGAGGCCATTCCTCTCCATTTTCAGTTCACAACATGGCTGTTTGCTTCTTTAAGGCCAGAAAGAGGATCTTTCTATCTTGAGGGCACCAATTCCTTAAAGGACTCATCTGATTAGGTCAGCCCCACCAAAAATCATTCCCCTTTTAACTCAAAGCCAATTGATTAGAGACATTCACTACATTTGCAAACATCCCTGTACTTCTGCTATAAGACATAACAAAATCGTAGGAGTGACAACCCATCCTATTCACAGATTTCATCAACACTAAATAAAGGGGAGAGATTAATACAAGGGCATGGACCATTAGCGGTCAATTTAGAATTCTGCCTATACCACAGGTCCTATTTTATTTAACCAGTTTCTTACATCCTATTTTCCAGACCTCACCACAAGCTCTTCAAGTAGAGGCCCAAGGCACAGATAAATCACAGAACTACCAACTCTGAGGCCCTCCTTGGCATAGTCGAGTCTCTCTCCCCAGGGACTTCCCACATTACTTTTCCAACCATTTCTCCTACAGTTGTGCTGGAATTCTTAAATGCAGTGTCTGTAATGCTGTCTTCACAGGCTGTAAACCAGATCCGACCATCCACCCAAAAGCATAAGACCTAATTACATCAAAAGCATAAAAGAAATAGCCTCATAAATGCATCACAAATCTGAAATCTATAAAGTGATAGTACATGTACCATTAAGCACGGGTATATCAAAAATGTTCTTGTCTTTGATAATGAAATTTTAAGGACAATTCCTTATTTTCTTGTAAAAAGTTAAAATATAATGTTCAGTTTTCTCTATTACTGGTACTTTACATTAATGTATTTCAAGAGCAATAATTATCCGTTTAAGATGTTTTGTCTTTTCACTCTATTGATTTTTTGGTACACGTGATAGAGTAAAAGGAGAAACCTATTGACTTCCTCTGACATCTATTATTCATAACAGTAAAGAGTATTTTTTCTTCTCAACATTATTGAATCAGAATAGTGAAACCAAAATCAGTAAAAATGAACTTCGAATAATTTTAAATACTCCGAGATACTAATTGTTTCCTATAGCTTCCTACTCTAAAGCTGAATGCCAGACCCATAGAATGCCTAATATTTTAAAATATCTAATACATTAAAAATGCAAAAAAGAAAAAAAGTCCTGTAGCTCCCATTTAGAAATATTCACTAATTTCATCAACATTTTAGTTAATATCATGCTGATAATACTACTACTGTTGTTGAAGACAAAGGTAGATGATCAGAAGGCTAACTCTGTGCCTTGCTCTAAAAAGTCATGTGTAGAATCTCATTTAAGCTCTAGAACAAGCTTATAAGATAGATGCACTTGTTATCCCCATTTTACAGATGAAGCTTAGCTTAGTTATTCAGTGACGTACTTCTGGTCTCTCTGATGCCCAGCCTATGCTAATGCTGTAACACATGCAGTTGGTGTTCACATCCTGGCTGCACTCTGTTTCCCTAAACACCATTGCTATATCAAGCACTTGGAACTTTCTGTAGTTACAAGAGCATGCATGGCCAACACATAGGATAGGCCACAGGTGCCACACCTTTGGGAGTAGGCCTTAGCAAATGGCAAATGGGAATTGCTAAATAAATAACCCATCTTTTTGGTTCCTCACTGGGACTTGCTGGGGGCATTCTACACCATGTCTCAGAGTACCCAGAAGTAACCTACTACTTCACTCACTCTGTACTGACCTCCTTCCTTTCCCTGTCTCACCTCACCCTTATCTACTTTCTCAGATTATCCACCAAAGAAACACAAATCCCTGTCTCAATCTAAAAAACATGGTCTTTTCTTCTATGACAGACTGCTAATAAGAAAAGATTTTTAAAAAATTGACCGAAGTTTGAAAATTTTTAAATTTGAACACACTTTTTGGGAAAGCAATTAATTTTCATTATTCTTATAATTTATACCCACGGATTTTCTTTAACAGAGAAAAAACAAAGCTTTGTCTGTTCTTTTCTATATTTAACCAGGAATTATTCTCCAATAACATCTTTTAATAGGTAATACATTCTCAAAACAAAAAGCTTTATATACAATTTTGTAGTTATTGTCTCTAAGTACATTTTGTTACAAAACTGTAATCCTTTAAATATCTAAACAATTCAGCAGTCCACATTTTTTAAATGTTTGTGAATAACGAATCGTTCATTCTTCAACTATGAAGAAAGTTTTATTTCAGACCATATCGTAGAACATCTACACATATTCATATTGAACAAACTCCATGCTTAACAGAAAGCTAAGACAAATAAATAGCTGGGGCATAATAAATGATAAACTATATGCGATAATGATAGAGAGTCTTCTTTTCCCCAGAACCATTTCCTTTTCACATTCTAAGGTTGACAGGCTTAGAGCCATGAGTTTACATTTCAAATAATTGTAAAGATCTAGGATGCTTCTCTTTACTCCAGAGAGGATCTGCTTACATTAGAAAGATAAGCTCTTTTTCTCTCTCTCAAGAATGGAGGACACCATCCAATATATATATGCCTTACTGTTAAATTGTACACCTGAAACTGGATTTCATTAACCAATGTTACCATAATAAAAAAAATTGATAAGAACAAAACCAAATAAACAAAATTAAAATTTAAAAATGCAAAAAA